>NW_026578389.1:0-18222 GCF_029603195.1 Condylostylus longicornis
CAGCTCAGCATCACCAGAAGTTCAGTTATTATCTTTTATTTGTCTCAAGGCATAAATCAAATCATTCAAGGAAGACATTTCGCTCAATCGATGAAATTTTAGCTGGTATTGCGTCTCTTAGTGCAGAACAGCCATATCGACTTCATCCTATGCCGTTGATTATCGGAGGGTATTACGCGTGGAATGGGATCACGTTGCCCGAGTTATTTGTCAATCCATAAAAGAGAATACACTTCGATTTGAAGATGTTCCACTCTGTTTTTGGTTTTTCCTCATCGATTACCATCCTGAAGGAATTCATGTCAACTTTGGGGTTTTTCCAAGAGAGAATGGTGAAGCATCATCAGCGCGCATTTTGATAGAACGTGTTCTCCAAGAATGAAGAGCTATCGAACTAACTTGAATTTACAAATCGCTCTACATTGATGAACAATCAATAGTTTGCTTCATCATGAACACCAAATACGAACTGAACAGAGTTTGGATAAAAGTTCTACTAAAAGTAGAGTCTCTAAAGTTATCAGGAGATCTCCTCTTTCAGCGAAGAAGTCCACTTTTCGCTAAAGCTAAGACTTTTGGACATTAGGATGAGAAAGTTTTCACCCGCCCCGTTGTCAGCGTGTTCACTGGCCCAACCAGAAGGCTACTAAAGACATTTTCATCCTCTATTGGGAATCTTGACTCAATGGACATCAGATCAAATGGAACCAGTTTGGAAAATGGAACCAGTTTGGAACCCCTTGAATCCATCGAATTGACTTTAGCAGTGGGTTATACATTCAGACATCAATTTAATCTATCAATTCAGAAAAAAGCGGGGAAGGAGAAAAAGAAGAAAATACTAGCGGATGGGCCATTCAAAGAAAAGTCTCTTAATCTGGTAAACTTGATGAGAATTGCTGAATTCAATACGAATGTGTTTTGATGCAAATTGGTATGATCCTGGTGCTTCGATCAGGAATGAAATAGCAAGGCGTTGGATGAAAAATTCTCTTCAAAGGGCTCCCTGTCGGAATGAGGCCGTTTATGTTCTAACTGATAAGAAATCTGGTCCAAATCCTGTTAAGACGCGCGACATGCCCGAACATCTGTTACCTAGCATTGTTCAAGACTCAGAGGGACCAAAATTTGAATGGTTACCACGAACAATAGTCCTCCATACTAAAGCGTTAGTAGACTTGCTGTTCATATGACATCGCATTCCTTTCCCTGCATTCCTTTCCCTGCATTCCTTTCCCTGCATTCCTTTCCCTGCATTCCTTTCCCTGCATTCCTTTCCCTGCATTCCTTTCCCTGCATTCCTTTCCCTGCATTCCTTTCCCTGCATTCCTTTCCCTGCATTCCTTTCCCTGCAGTCCGCAGTTCAAAGCAAAAGACAGTCTGGATGTCATGTCGGATATCAAGGACTACAACCATTGTAATGGAAAAGAGCTTCCAGATTACATTTTCATTCATAGTGCTGTCCTTGGCGAAGAAAAAACAGAGAAAACAGAAATAACCGAAAAGTTGAATGGCAAACAGTACAAAGACGTCAAGGAATTTGAAAAAGGATGTGCGGAGAAAAAGGTGCGATGAATCCAGACTGATTCAAAAATCGTTGTTTGTAGATTCATACGAGTGATGTGATTGTGTTCACTTCCAATGTCGAAGAGGTTGAAAAAGAGTTCGAAGACAAACGTCCCCTCGTGTTCGACTGGAATCAACCTCTATCAAAGATCTTCGAAGCTTCATTAAAAAAGTTCGAGGAACTTACGAATGAAGAAGAAAGTTAAGAAGAAAGTTGACTGAGTTTAAAACTTTGGGAGTTGACTGAGTGGAAGAAGCTCAAGAGTTGACTGGCAACATGATGGTTCTCATTCGTGTTACCGAAGCGCGTACATTTTATAATCTCGTTCCAAACTGGACGGTACTACCGATTGAACGACAATTTTTTGCAAGTAATCAAGGCCTTCTATGGCTTATTCAAAATCCTGATTTCACTCAGCCGACATTACCAGCTTTGCGGTGGACGGTTGCGATTTTCACATTCCAGATATTGGAAGAGAAGAATTTCGTCTTTATGTGAAAGACTGTGATTCCAAAGTTGTCCTAACTATTCAGTTTGATGTGACGTCAGCGTCGTAATCCGAAGACATGCTTGGATTAGTTGACACATGGATCTACCGCTTGGGTTTGGATGGGAGAAAAATTCTGAAGTTGATTGTTGCATCTTGTGTTCCAGCTGCTCCAAATATTGTCCAATTTTGGAATCAGTCCCACCAAAGTGAACACTCAGCAGCCAACCCAATCGACCATTTCGCTGTTTGTCGGAATCAATTTGCTCATCAGAAATGTTGCATGAACATACTTACATCTAGGCTTCATGGCCCACAAATGCCCAACAGTCATTGAACAGGGAGGAGCAAGCATCGAAGAGGTTGTGAAGGCTCTTCCTTCCAAGAACAATGTGTTGCCGGCAACTGAAAAGCGAATCAAGTTTTCTGAACAATTGTATGTCGAATTGGGAACAGGGAACTGGCAATTGAAGATGAAATTGACAATCGGTGCAATATTGAAGATGACGCAATGAAGTTGGACGAAATTAAATGCTGATTCAGAAATGAAAGCTAATGAATTGGAAGAAACTGGGTGGACAAACTGCCAAAAACTCTCTTAAAGACTCTCAGGAAGCCAGTTGCTCGCAAGAGTCATGAGAGGCATTCAGTGGTATCTTGGTTCCCTAAAGTCGATGGTGCAAAATCTGTGAGCTACGCGGCTGAAATCATCAATATTCCTCTGATGGAGGGTTATTGTCTTGCTGCCATCTCCAGAGGCAGGCATATAAGGGTCAAAACGTCAACCAATATTCTCTATAGAAGAAAAGTTTCATTTTGTCGCCCTACAGGCTCAACACCCAAATTTAGTGCAATTGCACTGATTGGACGAAGGCGTTGATTATTGTGGACCACCGATTGGAGAACCATCGCTCCAATCCCAAGGGTGTTTTCTCTTCGAAAGGAGCTGGGCCTTCTGCAACATCGACGTCTTTACCGTTTTCCGATGACCTCCCATATGATAAACAAGTACTGACCGCTGTTGGATCCGCTGTTTAGTCAGCGATGTGAGCAAAACGCTTTGTTGCCACATTTAAAGATCCAATCTTGGACCATGACGGAGAATTTTGGGACCTTGTTGGAATCATAATCAGTTTGAAGAGTTCCACTTATTTGAATTTTAGCGATCATGTTTCTTCCAGACGCTCCAGCTGAATCTCGACTCATTTGGAATTCTTGTTTACAAAGAATATTCACAGATAACGTGGATTCAATTCTGCAACATATATATTTGGTTTCTGTGTTTCCAGAAGATTCGTCTTTTGATCAAGTTGTGATGCCGAATGTTCCGCAGCAGGAAGTTGTGGGGAGGCAAACAATGTAGCAATGTTGTTGCACGATTGGACGACGGACTTTTTTCCTCTGCCTGTAGTTTTTTAATGAAAATTGCTAAACTGCCGATAAGGATCAAAGAATCTTGTTGTTATGAATAGGTTTGGTAACTGATAAAACGATCGCATGCAGTCAGTAATGAAGCAAAGTTTTCCACGAATGGAAAGTTTTCCACGATATCGAAAAGCTTCTCTATTGAAGGGAGTCAAACAGGAAAACCAGCAAATTCTGCGTCGGTTCAATTGTCTCGCCCTGCTGTTGCAGCCACTGCTGACTTCACAACAAGAAGCTTCAGAGGCGACCAGTGGTCTGCAAGCTTTGTCAGGAGGTTTAGCGGAGGAGTCGAATAGCCCAGAAGAATCTGTGGCGGCAAGACTGCTCGCGATAGATCCAGATTGTGAGAGAAATTGCTCCAAAACAACAGATGGAAAAGAAACAGATCGAAAAATCGAAAAATCGTGCGCTTGCATAGTTTTCGTTTGTTTTTGTATTAGCATGGTTCAAGGTAGTATAGCGCCCATCTATATGGAAGACGTTCTCCGATTTTTTCGTGATATTTTTTACTGAGCCCTCCATCCTCTTGCTTTGTTGGTTGTTCGTTTAGCAACTCAACCGGAACGATCCGCCACCGACGGAGTTCAGTTTGTACGATCTTCTTGATGGTCTTGTAACAGGAACTTATTTCAAGCACTAGGATGGGAGATGGTGGATTAGCAAGACAGACAAATCTCTTGAGAAAAACGTGAATCGTCTGATGGTCAGACAAATCAGAACGTTTCGCTAATCCATGGATCTCTTGATTCAAGCAGAAGAATAAGAAAGATTTACTTGAAGCTTCTCTTGTTGGAATGTTGAGTGTCACAAGATATTAGGAGATGGACATGTATAGAGTTTAGTGAACCCCTTACATCCTGATGACAACCATGAAGGGAACATTGAAACACAAATCAATGAATTCTCATGAATTATTCGACTGAGCTACAGAGGCCTTAAATAAACCCTTGAACTCCCGCAACCACAAGACGGAATCCATTTCCTGACAAAACCTTGATCAACATCAAATCTCTCTCGTGTATAATGTGCTGGATAGCAACACCAGAAGGGATGCAAAATCTTCATTTCAAGAAATCTTCTGTTTTTATGGATGAATCAGCATTTTTGTCCATGCTCCAATTGCAATACCGATATAACCGGTCAGGCATGTATGGAACGGTAGTACTGAAATGGTTCTTCCTTTTTCTTTTTTCTTTTCGCTTCTTCTTGCAGTTGCTCGTTGTTCCCTCTTGATAGAAGATGTGGTGTACCGACTACCAATTGCAGAGCTTGATATCGAGAGTGATCTTGCACTTGTGTATCGACCAGAGTCATGTTTCGTGCTGCTAAACGAGGATATGACAAGAAGAGCATTATTTGGCCAAAAACTACATGTGGTCGAATACAGGAAGGGACCATCAGAACAGCACGTTGCGGGCAATGAAAGGGATAACGACTACTGGAAGAAGAAAAACACCATCGATGTTGATCCACAGGGAACCAAAATGCGATTTGATGTCATGGAATTGATCTTCCCAAAGGAGCGAATGTTTCAAACATTAAAGGCCAGAACCATACGGCTCTATTGTCCTAGTGCAGATAGAAGATTTGCGAAGCTCAAGACAAGAGCAACCCGTCGTTTTGAGATTGAGCTTCGTGCACATGAGGTGGTCATCGAATTGGTCATTCGGAGTCAAAATAAAGAGCGTGTTATTAAGGTGACTTCGCCAGATCCAGTGGAATCGGTTGGCACTTGGACGAGGATTGCTTGTGAGGCTTCAGAAAAAAGAACACCTATGCTGACCGGGAATCGAATACAACAAAAAATCAATCTTGGACGTGGATGGTTCAATTGGGGAACAACACATGAGATTGGCTATTTCCCTGGATTTGTCGATTTCGTCAACCAATACTTCGTCGTATTACGCCTTCGCGATCAGTTCGATTGCCAATACAGAAAAAGTGGGTCCCATAGCGTCACCACTGATGCTGATTTGGTTGTAGAACTTGAACGGACGAAAGGTGAACAAAAAACTCGAGGCTTTCGTTTCATCAATTATCTTTTCGGGACTAAAAGCGGGAAGGAAGACGTAAGATCAATCATCTTGTTTGATAAGATATTTGCTAATGATCAGGCGAAACGGCACTCTTCGCATAATATAGTCGAGTGAATATCGAGTTTGTACTCGAAAAGTTGTAAACGCGAATCGTGTCGTGTGGGACTCCATCCAGGAATTCCCCAAAAGAACGACACTATTTTCCTTAGTCTTTTCAATTTTGATGTCTCTGCTAGCTTTTCTTTCAATTTAAGAAGACCGTCAGGAATAAGATACACAAATCTGTGAATCAAACAAATATTCATTTTTGCACGGACAAATAAACAAAGACCCACATGACAGTTGCTTCAGTGAAATCAACAGAAGAATCAAAGAAATTTCCAACGATGAACTTCGCTCGTTCAGAATCTTCAGCAGCGGCCCTTGCCTCCTCGATTAATCCTCCATCAAGATCAATTCCAATTCCTACAAGTAAAATTATTAAACAAATTATTCAAACAAATTATTCAAACGACATACAAGGAACATGTATAGTCGCACCTCTGCATTTTGCCACCTTCACTGCCTCGTTGATAACTCTACCATCCCCACATCCTAAACTGAAAGGGGGAGTAGCGCTGCTTCTAGGACAACATCTTACTCAACCAAAACATCAGCTTCAGTCAGGTCAGCGAATTCAATGAGGGCACCCAGCTTTTCCTGTAGAACCAGATTTCTTCAAAATGTGTGAATTACAGTCACTAATACTATATTTCGCACAAACCTTTGAGGTTGGCCTACGAAAACGCCGCAAGACTCAAAAATGAAAACAGCTTGCCTACTGATAGGGTGAGACAAAACCTTCATCTTCATACCCAGCAGAACATTGCTAAGGAAAAATCATCGATGAAGGCCATTTCGCGTCTGTCTTACAAGTTCTGGGGTCGAGCGTTGAAATGGAGCCCAGTCCATTTAAATGAACCTGCAGGATAACTGGCCGTTCTAAACGAACGAGTGATCTTTAATGCACAGCACAAGACCGCTTGCCTCAAATATTTAGGGCTCGTTCATTTAATTAATCTCACTTGGTGGAAATTGTTGATAGATCTCACTCGGTGATTAATCTCAGTGTAAATTATTGATTGCTACAAGGCGGTACAATACATGGACGTTTTGAAGATCAAAAGCGGCCCTTTGACGTTCCAACTCTCCCCCAAACGTTGGAGTGGTTGAGGAAACGGGGTCACGAACCGAACAGTACGGGACGTTGTGATGATTGACAGAATCGGACGTGAAACGGTAGCTGAGACTCTGTAGATCATTCCAGTGGGCAGTTGATTCAACGGGGGGGGCAGTCTCTCTTGTTATTAGACTTTCCACAGTTGACTCTGACTTTACGCAAGCGCTAGAACAAGTCGCGTGGGCTCTCGGCTCTGAACGCCGAGTACTACAGGATTTTCGCGCATAAAAAGTTCTACAATGCACGAATGTCTCGCTATACTTTGCCGGCGAGGCGCTGCCAGCCCTGTTAATGCGAAGACTTGCCACAAGTCAGCCAGTTCGTGTCTCGCGCCTGCATTCCCACTGACGTATGTCGATTATCTTCCAATCTACATCCATGCTCGAGCCAACAGAAGCTTAATGCATCGCGTTGAGGTCCATAAGGCAGTTGGAACCCACAACGGGTCTTGTGGACCCTAGTCACCGTACAAACACACGAACATCACGCAGTGTAGATGCTTTTCTTTTTTTCCATTTTTTCATTTTTCTTTGTAACAGTATCTTGCGCAGAATTGTTAGAAAATATTATCGCCGGACTTCGCCTCAATGAAATCGATATCGCTGAATCTCTTTCAATTCAATTTACACGGAGATCCTGTTTCGTTCTTCTCAACCAGAATATCGTTCAGAGAGCTCTGAGGGATGAAAAGTTGAATGTCGTCGAATACAGAAAAGCCCGTCAAGAAGAGCGAGTCGCCGGGGATGACTTTGACGAAGATTACTGGCGCAATAGGAAATCCCTTGATGTGGAATCGAAGGGAAGCAAAATGAAGTTTGATGTTTTAGAATTAATCTTCTCTAGAACGAGAATATTTCAGAGAAGAGCGTCAAGAAGAATCCATCTTTATTGCCCAAGTGAATCTAAGAGATTTGAAAACCTTCCGAAGAGCGAAAAACGGTTGTTCCCAATCCGAATTAGACTGCGCGATTCAAGAATTGAGTTGGTAGTGCAAAGTCAAAATAAAGAAGTCATCTTCCACCTGACATCCGTTGATCCTCTGGAATCAATGAGCGATTGGGTTCGAATGTCTTGCGATAATTCAGAAGGGAGAACTCCGCGATTAACGTACCAACGAGCAGGACAAAAAATTACGTTGAAACGACGAAGACTCAGTTTCGGTGAAACCCATTCAATTGCTTATTTTCCTGGATTTGTTGATTTTGTGAACAATTACTTTATCTTGCTCAACTACAAACAACAATTTAACTGCCATGGTGAATGTAGGTCCTTTTTTTATTCATTTTCAAGTAAATTATTCCCACTTTTATCAGAAAAACAACAAGAAACCAAAAAGGTAAAGTTGTTGCGATTCAGTTCTACACCTTTTTGTGGTTCCTATCTTTTTGCAGTTGGAAGAAATCCCTATGATGCCTCTCCATGGACAATATGGTTTAGCAAAAACAAAGACCAGCGAATTAAGTGTTCATTAACAAAAGGTTCATCAAGATATATTGCATCTGTATTCACACGTTGGATGATATTGACACAAATTTGAATAAATAAAAGAAAGTAGTTCATGTAGCTGGATTACACTCATGGGCCTGTCATCACATTCATACCGGTCTCTTTGGCCTTGGGACAGAAAAATCTTCTTCTGATGCATCCACCCAACTTTTAACGATTAGCCACTTCGAGCGACGGTGGAATCACAACTGTTGAGTGGAACCTCTGAACCTCTTTGAGAAAAGCGTATCGAAGCTGGTGCTCAGTCATCGCTTTCCAATCATCAAAGGGCAACTTCACTTTGTGGGGCGCTGTAGTTTCGAGAGACGCCTTACGAATGTCCTTGAACAGCGGGGAACTCAGTGCTTGATCCACTGTGATGCGTTTTGTAGGATTAAACACAAGCATGCGCTTCAACAGATTAACGGCCTCCAATGAAGCTCCAGGGAACTTCGTTGAGAGATCAATACCATCCCGTGGTGGAAAAATACCGATGTACTTTTTCGCGTCTTCCTTCTCCAAACATTGAATGTCTTCTTCACTTGGAGTTCCCAGAATGTTGAAGATCATATTAAGTTGATCACGATTACCCCGAGTATAAAATCTGTAATCTGAAGCGTGCTTCTGATCGGGTGATAAAGGAAAGCAGGAATTTCCTGGAAATATCGGTGCTCTGTCAATATGGGACGACATGTTTTCCTTCATCATTCCCAGAAGCTCAGCGAAAATGCATCCAACCGACCAAACATCAATTGCCTCTGTATACTTCTCTTGTAAAAGAATGAGCTCTGGAGCGCGATACCAACGCGTCACGACGTGTCCCGTCAGTTGACGTTTCATATTTTTTCCAACTTGAGCTTCATTCTCATCATTCGGAAGCGTCGAAGAATTTGCTGGAGTGTCGATTGTTCTTGCCAATCCAAAATCACAAATCTTGACTGAACAGTCTTGATTGACCAAACAATTCGCTGGTTTTAAATCTCTGTGATAGATTCCTGCTGTGTGAGTATACTTCACTCCGACCAGTAAATTGTATAAAAGCGTCTTGATATGAAGCTCAGAAAGAAAAACTGGAGTTTTGAATAATTTTTTGAAGTCGGAGTCCGCGATTTCCAAAACGAGGTACAATTCATCAAACTTGTCTAGATCATGAGGGACGCAAATATCGAGTGTTCTGACGATATTATCGTGCTTTAACCGGTTTAAGATCGCAATCTCGCGAAGAATCCGTTTGCAGTCGATCAGATCCTCGAAGACCCTCTGGATCTTTTTGATTGCAACCACCTTCCTTTCTTGACGGTCGTACGCTTCGCAAACATGTCCGTACGATCCGGCCCCAATCAAATGGCGGACTTCATACCGATCGGGAATGAGCCAATCACAAGGAGGGCGAGGGATAGAGGCTTTACTCGACTTGTGCTTGTGTGGTTGCTGCATAATTGAAGTTATATGTAGAAGACGCAAAAAACCGAATTGGGAACAACACTCTATTACAACACAGTGATAAGTAAAAAAACAGAAGACATCACTTGCAAATTGAGACGAATCAGTTCGCATGCATTGCCGTCTCATCGCTGATAAAGCAGTCGAAGAACCAAAAAGGAAGAAAAAAAGAAAAACACAAGCAACAATCATTAAACCATCCGGCGAATCACTTTTGTAATACCAATCGCCAGAAGAATACAAAACAAAAGTCCCGTTGTGAATTCAAGACCCCTGTGGCCGCAAAGTCTGAAAACGCAAGAAATGTCAAACACACATCTAGTCACGAATACCTGTCTCCAAGTGCTTTATGGAAAGCAGTCATTGGGCGTGTATCGACACTTCCGTCACTACAAACACGCGATCTAAGCATCCAAAATACACAAATGACTGCAGTAGACGCATAGGGAATGATGTTCATGGCTTTCTCCCACAATTTTGCTTGTAGTGGAGAAGTTCCTAATAACTGGAAAGAAACAATTCGAAGTCGTTCAGACTTTCGCAAAATCCAATCAGCCCGAAATTCAACAATCGGTACACTCCCTGAAAAGCAAAAATGAAAACAAGCAACAAGTCGAGCGTACAGACCAGTTTTAAGTTGAATATCTTCTCGAGCGACACAAACATGCCAAAGAGGACCCGAAAGAATAACGAGGGCATCTTGGACTTTCTTGGCTAACAGCTGAAGATCCTCATTTCCGGAAAGTCGATTTTCAAAACAACATTTCTGGAGAGTCTCTATTAAATTTCGTTTTTGTGTTTCTTTTGAGAGTTGCAAAAATCCCCAATTTCTAATAACTGCTGGACAGCTTTGTGGCAATTCACCTTCCTTTGACGTTAATCCAATCTTATCAATGACATTGAACGATCTTATATAAACTTTGACATTCGATGCTTGACTCTCTTCTCTATCATCATCATCATCATCATCATCATCATCGCTCGAAGTGGATCCCTTGTCGCTCGTCCCATCATCTGATTCCTTTCCTTCGAGTTGATCAGCTTGTTTCGATTCAGCGCTTGTTTCGATCAGTTTCGCGTCTCTTTTCTCAATCAATTGAGAAGATATATCGCCAATAGAAGAAGGAGCTCGAAAGATCAAAATAAGACAACTTCCTATCAAAGAGCTTCCGGTGACACGCAGCACCGCGGTGGACTGATGCTGCCCTCGCACGGCAAAACCGAGGCTTCCACCCAAAATGACATTCCAGCCACTCGGAGGAAGATGGAGGGACAGAAACTCTTCAACACTTGAAACAAATACTTGAGCCTGACGCGTTGCCTCCTTCGATTTCTTCTTCCCAGATTGTCCCACAACACGAAGTAGACCTGAAAGACCTCCCAAGACTCGCTGGGAAAATCCTTCAACTGCAGCGATCAGAAAGCGAAGGTCTCGTTTTGGTAAATCGCTCTGTATGACTTTCAGGCCGACCTTGAGTTGTCATGCAGAGTTCAAATTGTTCAGGTCTGGTGCTGAAATAGTCAAGGTGTAGAATCACCGTTAAAAGTTCTACGACCTCCGAAACGACGCTTCATCAGAAAATCGACATCTCAACTCCGATATGCTTTGAACTCCAAAAAAACGATGAAAGACGATCAGAATAAACTTTCACCTCCTGAGAGGCAACCCAGCAGAGATATCAGTTGGGCCAGCACACCCTCTCAGAAGGCTTCTCATGTTCATCACACTCTAGCTCATCGACTTCTTGCCACTTCACCGTCATTCAATGACGGATCGCCGAAACTTTATCACGATGGATCTGCTTGGAATATTTCCGACTATCCAGATAACAACACTCAGGAAATTGTCGAGCGATTGAGTCGCTCACAATACAGTTTAAAAGAATTAGTTCAACTTGCGCGTGAATCAGATCCAGAGGGATTTGCACGAGCACAAAATACAGTTGCATCAGAAAAACCGGCTGGAAAAAATAAATGGAGCACAACAGCACTTGAAGAACTTGTTAAGGAGTTTGATTCTGATATTCGAAATGGACTGACGGATCAACAAGTTATGGAAAATCGCGAAAAATATGGTCCAAATATTCTAGATAAAGAGAGGCGTGTCCCAATTTGGAAACTTTTCTTGGAGCAATTCACAAGCCCGGTTGTCATTCTTCTTCTGATCGCCGCAGTCGTTTCTCTAGCGTTCCAAAATTGGATTGAAGGCGCAGCAATTTTGATAATTATTTCGATCAATGCTTGTTTGGCGACGTATATGGAAAAATCAGCTGGAGACGCCTTGGCAAAGTTGGCGTCTCTGGCAGCTCCTCATTGCAAGGTCTTGAGGAACGGCGATTTTGTCGAAATTGATGCAATCGATCTTGTCCCAGGAGACATTGTGAAGCTCGACACTGGAGACTCAGTTCCTGCGGACATGCGATGCATTCAGGTATCAGAACTCAAAGCAAATGAAGCAATTCTCACTGGTGGGCAACTCGGTGGTGCATGATTTGTAGTTTCACTTGCAGGTGAATCTGAGGATGTTAAGAAAACTCTTTTACCAAAAGACGAACAGACCCCCGTTTGCAACAAATTTGTGCTTCGCGTCAACGTCAGTAACTAATGGGAATTCCCTCAACTTGGTCTACGCAACTGGCATGGATACTCAAGTTGGAAAAATAGCTGAACAACTTGCACGAGAGACGAAGGGAGGTTCAAAATTAACTCCGATGCAACGAGGATTGAATCGTTTAGGAGGTTTAATTGCCGTTATTGCAATCGCTGTCTTGGTTGTTATTGTTGTTATCGCGATTCTAACAAATTATACAGATCCTTCACATCCCGACGCCAATCCTGTTTTATCTGTCAGTCAATCATGAAATCTTATTATGTTTCGCTATTTCGTTTATTTTTATTCTCAGATCATTCTCGTTGCTGTTGGTTTCTGTGTGTCTTCAATTCCGGAGGGTCTCCCCATGGTTGTCACAATTTGTCTGTCCCTCGGCTGCAAAGATATGGTCGCTCGTAATGCAAACGTCCGAAAATTGCCCGCCGTTGAAACGCTTGGATCGTGCACAGTAATTTGTTCCGATAAAACGGGAACGTTGACCGAAGGAAAGATGACTGCGATCAAACTCGCTGTTGTCGGGAGAGGAATCGGATCAAATGAGAAAACGCCTCTTGGAGAGGTTTTCGGATTCTACCCTACGAAGGGATTTCAGCCCCACGGAGGGATTTTTTTAGATTCAGATCTGACGGAAGACGTTTGTAAAAAAATTGTCGCGAGGTGGGATCCAACTGAATTGCACAGCTACGACGATATTGCGAAAGACTATGGGAATCCTAAAACTGATCTGATTGGTGGACATGTAAGCAGATAGTGAACATCGATGTATTCGAGTGAGGATTGCAGATGGTGCGGGCGACATGCCTGTCAGGATTTCTCAATTCGACGACTGCTACTCTTACCAAGGACAAAGAGACTGGGCAGTGGATATCGAAAGGAAATATGTCGGAGGGTGCCGTAATCGTTGCAGCTGCGAAGTCTCGCTGGTCGTCAATGGAAGCCCTCGGTCAAGATGGTCTGTCATTGTATCAACCAATCCGAGAATTAGAAGTTCCCTTCAATTCGAGTCGTAAAATGATGGCAACGATCCATCGACTTCAACAAGAGAATTATTTTGATCGCATATTTATTGGGAAGGGCGGGACTTGTTTCTCTCATGTTGCTGTTGTTAAGGGCGCACCAGATCGAGTCACACAAGTGAGTTGATGTGTTTTGGTCTGCTGCACTTGACGTTCTCTCAGAATGTGAAATATTTGGTTAAAAAACGCGAATGATTCAAGAGTTGAAATCGATTGGGAGTCTTCATCGATTTCTGATGATGAACTATTAAACATTCTGTCTTTCAACGAGATGATGTCCGCGGATGCCCTGCGGGTTCTTGCGTTTACTTTCGTTCCCTTGACAGCCGGAGATGTCGGTGCCCTGCGCTCGATGGAAGAGGCTGATCAGCGTTTGAGTTTCATGTTGAAGGGGTCCTGTGGTGATGCTTGGGCTCATGGGGTCGCTAGATCCCCCCCGTGTGGGAGTCAAGGAGGCAATCGAACAATGCAACGGTGCTGGCGTGAAAGTCATCATGATAACTGGAGACCAGAAACCAACAGCAGCAGCGATCGGGAGATCGATTGGGCTCATTGAAGGGTGCGGTGTTCGTGTGGTTGTTCCGTGGTTGTTCCGTGGTTGTTCCGTGGTTGTTCCGTGGTTGTTCCGTGGTTGTTCCGTGGTTGTTCCGTGGTTGTTCCGTGGTTGTTCCGTGGTTGTTCCGTGGTTGTTCCGTGGTTGTTCCGTGGTTGTGCAGTCTTAAATTGTTTTTGTCATCAGCGATCGGACCGCTGAAGATTCAGAAGTTGTCGTCTGCGCATGTTTGCATGAAGATAGAGATGCTTCGAAACCGCATTTGCCTGAAAATGAACTTGACGAAATCACGAAAAAGATTCGGATATTCTCTCGAGCTCAACCGGAAGATAAAATAGCAATCGTGAATTCGCTGGCCCGCCAAGGTGAAATTGTTGCAATGACTGGCGATGGTGTCAACGACGCCCCTGCATTGAAAGCCGCTCATATTGGAATTGCTATGGGCATCACTGGAACTGATGTCGCAAAGGGAGCAGCAGAGATGGTTCTGATGGATGATAACTTCTGCACAATTGTTTCCGCTGTTGAAGAAGGTATGAATAGTTGTTTGTGATGGAAAATATGTCGCTGCTGTATTTTGCAGGTCGGAAAATTTATACGAATATTCAGAAGTTTGTTTGCTTCTTATTGGGAACGAATATTGGGGAGATTATGTATCTGACAATTGCTATTGCGGCGGGAATGAAAATGCCTGTTGAAGCACTTCAGATTCTGTTCTTGAATTTGATGTCCGATGGTTGCCCTGCTGTTGCGCTTGCACGAGAACCTGCGGATGGAGATATCATGAACGTGAGTGAAGCTGTTTCCGTCTTATTAGTAAACTCTCTTATTAGCAACCGCCACGCAATCCCAAAGAACATCTTATGACGAAAGACTGGTGGATATACGGAAACATTCCTCACACAATATTCGAGGCGGCTGCCGTCATCGGGTGTCTTGTTTTCGCAATGTACTTGTCGACTGGTGGGATCCCACGTCTCGATTCCGTCCCACTTCTCTTCTCTAGGTGCAATTTTGGTGAAGGACATCAACGCCCAATGCTTGACCACGTCGACAGATACTGAGAAGAACATAAGATATTATTGTCAGTCTGCTGAATATGTTCCGTCTTTTAGCGCCCCTTTTGGTCAACCTGGAGGCTTCTACACATCAATCGATTATTTTGATATACATCAGAATTCATTTATTCAATTGTTAAAAGTGAAACAAGGAAACCCTTCAGAGAAGCTATCGGCCTGCAGATTTTGGAATTGATACTGTAAGAACGAGAAATCTGTTGTTTGGTTAAAATTCTCTATTTAGGGATGCGACGGCTGGTGTGTTCCGTCGAAGCAGCAGGTTCCATCCAAGTACGAATGGGTGAATGCCCGCGGATCGACAATTGCTACGACGCAAACATTCATCACTGCAGTCTATTGCGAGATGCTTCGTGCGTATACTGTTCGTTCGTGGGAATTCTTTCTCTTTGTTTTTAATCGAAATCCTTGGATGCATCTCGCATGCTCTCTCTCCGCGGCTTCTACTTTGTTGATTACAATTATTCCTGGGCTCCGATCAATTTTCGCTGTCACTCCCAATAGCGTGGTGGTGAGACGATAAGCATCGATGGCTAGACAAGCATGTACTGAGGCTGTCTGTCCTTTCCAGGCAATACGCTTTTGCGATCAGTTGGGCTGTCCTAAATCTAATACTAGACGAACTTCTTCCTAAACCTCTGTACAGAGCTGTCTTAGGTACGCATCGTCCTGGTGTTGTTTCATAGTGACGGAATTTCAGACGACGGAAAGCACGTGCTCGGGAATCAGTCGAAATGTCCGTCAACGCCCAACGAAGCAAAACAGTTGACATCACTGCGACACCAAGAGGCTCACGAGGGACTGCATCGTCACCATAACCGCACTCTTTGGTTTTTTTCATGTTCTATGATGTACAGTCTTGTGTATGGGGAGAGATTTTGTGTCCTGTATTCAAACAGTCAACTCTACTGGTCCTTATGAGAAACAATTACGAGAGTGTGTCCCCAATCGGATTTTCTTAGAAGAATCTATAGAGAGGCCGATGACAGTTTAATCCTTGGAGACGAAGTGCGTCGTGTATTCGATGATGAAGGTCGAGAAGAGGAAGAAGGAACGATTACCCAACAGTTAAACGCTCCAATGGGGGAAAATCAACACGTAGAGATGCCTGGAGAAAGTTCTTCGAGTTCTACTCCGAACGACTTCAAAAAATTGCGATGGCCAGTGGAAGTGCGAAGAAACACTTCGCTTCTGGCTTCATTGCTAGAATCCATAGCGGCAACTTCACGGCTGTGTGTCCCAAAGTTTGTTCCGCTGAATGTTGATGAGCGTTCTTATCAGCGAATAGAACCAACTCCGATGAATTTCATCCAAACCGTTGAGGAACCAATTCAAAACGGTCGAATTCTACGCCGAAAAGGAAGATTTCGGTCAAAGGGACAAGCATTGGAATTGGTCATTGTTCGTGTAAGTATTTTCGTTTATTCTTGGAATGTTCAAATTCTATCGTCATTTCAAATCATCTCTCATATTTTGTATCTTCAGGGGTCTTCGTTGTCAATTTACAATGAATCTAGAATTGAACGTCTTCATCATCAAATTTTGGATGGCTCTCTTCTTGATCTTGAAGTAATTCTTGAAATTGATTCCAGAAAATGCGTTCTTCATTCTTCAGGTCATTCCATCTGAAATTTGCGACAATCTCTCTTATGAATCCATCCAACACGATGTTCCATTGTGTCCCTCATGCATGGATGGTTTGTTATGTCTCACAAATGAAAGTCGTCTTTGTTTACTTCGTTGGAATTCTGAAGTAAATCGTTTTCTGTTGAATCTTGATTATGGAAGTATAGCATCAAATCGAATTCCATCCCTATACTTCGATCTCTATAATCAATCGCAACCCAATCGACATCCGGCTTCATTCAATCTTCTCTTTCCCACTCTCCTACCAGCAATAACGCCAATACCACATTATTCCTTACAGCAAACACTTCTCATTCAGAACCTCAAGTTGTTCATCAGTGGAAGCAAACAACTAATGGAGCCCGTAAATCTTTCGATGTTCACTTTCCTCTCAATTCACTTCATTCGCCACTCGTTGCTGTTGCTTGTCATCTTGATTGCGTCTTTGTTGGAAAACTTGGAAGTCCAGCCTCACCAGAAACTCTCAATGAAAGATTGTCTCTACTGGGTCTTCTTCATGTCTTTAAGGAAAAACGGGCGCGTGTCGCAGCACATCAGGAATTTGAATCCAATGAAAAATGTCGTGAATTTCTTGAACGTCTTAATCGTCATCTTGATCGGACTGTTCCGTCTGAATCACCAGCCTCGTATGTCGATCGTACTATCGCAAATATATTCAGCGGCAATTCTCCAATTGAAAGAGTTCTACGAGTTCTTGCTGAAGATGCTCAACTTCGGGTATCCACTGTCCCAACATCACCTCCATCGAATGAGCTGCGAGTCCACGTTGACAACAGAGAGGATCCGAATGACGTAAGGCTTTCTTAATTGATTGCACGTGGCTAGTATTGATGGATTTTCTGCTGCTTCGGAATTTCTTCTGTCTTGGATCAGAATTTAGGTCAATCTCTCGTTGCTCATGATATTAACGCCCAACTCGGTTTAGTTACATTTGGGGTTCCTCCCCCATTTGTCGGATTACTTCTTTCCTGTCCTGGTGATGTCATCGCCATCCAATGGATCGAGAGCGCGAACGACTCAATAGCGACTTTATCTGCTCTTTGCGTGAAACAAGAGTGAGTATTAATGCATCATTCTATAGTTATGATGACTCGCTCAACAGAAGCACCTCTAAGACATTTTCCAGCAGCCAACTCGTCATATTCAGAGTTCCTCTGAAATCGAGTTGGGCATCTCATCCCGATTGGCCAAATGAATGTCGAGAGCCTTGGGAGTCTGCCGTTCCGTCAATTCTCTTTCCAGATATCATTTCAGAAGTCCCACTTTTCTCTACAGCAATTGTTCCCATTAAAAAGAAAAAAGGACAGTTTCTGATCGTTGGGGTAATTCAAGTTGTGGATAAAACGAACTTCTTATTGTTTCCATTTTTCGACTGTTTTGTGTCAATTCAGTTTTCTACCAACTTTTTGTTTCTTTTTTCAGACAAAGGGAATTCTGAGTTTCCATTTTGACGACGCAGCCTCGCAATTAATCCTACTTGGCGTGTTCCAGCCTTCGTTTGATTCAACATCCGATATTCAGTTGGCCGTAGAGTCCGCGCACCCTGCCGCCCTGTTCCATCAGGCCATTGTAGCTCAGCTCGATCGCCAGGCGTTTGGTTTCCCCAGCAGGCCACTTCCAGCAGCAGCAAAGGCTTGTTTTCCGAAGCTCTTTCTTC
>NW_026578390.1:0-165994 GCF_029603195.1 Condylostylus longicornis
AATTTGAGTTGTTCCAACATTTTTTCTACAAAAATACATATTTCAAACTCCTTGTACAATACATGTCTTCTTTTTGGTATTAAAAATGTTTTAAAAATTGATTCCCGATGCAAATCTCTTAATATTGTTGTTATTGTTGAAAAAAGTTCAGTAAAACATTCCGAAAATTTTCATTCTTCTAGTTGTTATTTGCAGCTTTATGGTAAGAACTTATTCCATTAATTTTTTCTTAAATTCCTTCACATTAATTAGTGTAATTTTAGCTATTTTGTTATTAATTTTAAAATTTTGATTCAATTCTGATTATTTTTATAATATGTACAATATTTTTGATTGAAATTATAATTTTGACTTATGATGTTCATTCTGATTTTGAATTGAAAAGCAATTTTTAATTTTCATGAAAAAAAAAAATATCCTCATTAATATTTAAAAATAAAAATTTTCTTGAATATATTTATACTAAAATTGCGCGATTAAATTATAGATTTTGTTTATATTCAAGTCGGGTAGGGTTTAGTTTGGGGTGTGTAATGGGAATCAATATTAGGTTTAGTTTATGTGTTAGGTTAGATTAAGTTGTTGAAACGTTTTCCATGTATATTCCCTTGAAACCGCAATATTATTCCCAAGGCTAGGAACAGTGTCTTGTCCACTCTATGTCCGGATTTAGGTCTTAATCTTTAAGAATTTTAAAATTTTGCCTTATAATATGAAATATGGGGACCTCAGTTCAAATCCAAATTTTACATTTTGAAAAAAAAATTTTTTTTGTATGCAATAATTTTTTTTTTTTAATGAAATTTAATGAAATTTGGGTTTGCTATTTAAAGTTTCGGTTGTATTGTAGTGAATGAGTTCGAACCCAAATTTTGCCTACATTGTATTTAAACATAAAAATAAGAAAATAGGTGAAATATTTTTATTAAATCAAAATTATATTAACACTATTAACAGAAAAAAGCAAGAATTAGTGTTTTGCCTCTCTCTAGGGGCCCAGAAAAGCAAGAAATTACAGTACAAAGTTGTACTGTAATTTTCATCTTTAGTATAAATTAAATAAACAAAATTAAATGAAAAAATCATTACAATTTTAATGATCATAATGATTTTAAAGTTTTTAAAATATAAATTTGTCAGAAATACCCTACATACGAGTATTATGCATTTACGCTTATTAATGTAAAGTTTTAAGGTTTCATTGAGAAATTTTATAAAACTAGTTTGTTTTTACATTTTGCAACATTATGAAGTTTGGAATTTATTTGAGACAATGAAATGATGAATGAATACGTTTCAAAATTATCAATTTTATTGTTGATATTTGAATATTTTCATCGTTTGTTTCAATTATATTTAGGCAAACGGCAATAATTCGGTCCCATGCATATAATTTTCTTCTAAAAAAATTTACATTAAGTTACAAATCAAAATTAAATAGGTTTTTAAATTATTTTTTTACAATTAAGTTGATTTTCGAGTCCACAGCGCTTCCGATATAATTTTGAATTTATTATTTAGTTTTTGTGGAGCATGAATAGTTCAATTTTTTCAGAGAATGTTGTAATTTCACCTAAAATTTAAAAAAAAATATATTTTTTATTATTGTGGTTCTATGGTTTTTCTTCAGAGTTAGAAAAATGATTAAAAACATTTAAGACCGCTTTAGGTACATTCACTTAATACTCATTTTCTTGTTAGAGAAACTAAGTAACTAGCAACTATATAGAAACTATATAGAGAGAAACTAAGTATGTTAGCAAATTATTAGAAAATGCAATTTTAAAATATATACAATAATAAAGTTGGGCCAAACCAATGGTTTTTATTGTAGCACTTTTCTCTTCAACAAGTGAAAATACTGCTTTTAAATACAGTCTATGTACACCTCCCACACTATTAAAATTATTTTCATTCATAAACGAAACGATTGCATATTATATTTAGGATGAGCGATTTATGCAGTCTTTGAAATAAAGCAAAAATTAATATAAAGAGGGGTTAACATAATGCTCAATTTTAAGGGTTAATTGCATGAGCTAAGAAAAATAAAGATACTTTTTAGTGTCATGGAATTCACCGTTAGTTTTTTGCGTTTATAGAAATTTAAAAAAGCTTGTGGTTTTTAAAATATAAGGCGTCAAAAATTCAAATTTTACAAATTTCAAGATGCGATAACTTGAGAAGGGGTGGAGATGGGAAAAAATGTTCTTCTAACGAAATAAAATATTTATAAATATCTAAGAGCTGCTAAAATTTCAGACTCCTGTAAGTTACGATGTAGAAGAAAAATGGTATCAAAAATTTGGGAAAAACGGATTTTAGATAACGGTAAATTTTAACGGCCATTTCAGAAATGTTATGCAGCAATAGAGGAAGCCAGCCACTATTTTTCTGCTTTTACAAAATTTGAAAAATGATTATGGTTTCACGGCAATAAATAGTTAAAAAATGGCATCTTTAGGGTTTTAGGGGGGTATAACTTCTAGAGAGGGAGAAATAGGTAAAAATTTCCTTCTACAGAAATAAGATTCTAGTAAAGATCCATGTTCGTATAAAATTTCAGCTTTCTATCTTCAAAGGTGTAGAAGTTTTGTAAACATGTCCATAATAATTTGTTGATTCGTGTCTATAATAGGATAATATTCTTTTCCATAATATTCTTCTCCATAAGTTTATATTATAGCTTGTTTACGGGCTGAATTAGGTACACTAAAAAGATCAAAATAGAAACAGACTGAATTAAAAATTAAAAATTTTATCTAAAAATTTGTTTAAACCGATCGAAACCAATGTAGTAATAAAGGAAAATCAAAGTAAGGTGTGTTTTAGTCAGAAGTGTGAAAAATTGGTCGAAAATACAGCTGTTTACCTTATACAATAAACTTAGAAGCAGTTTTTCTGGTCCAGATTCTTAGCTTTGTTTAATTTGAGTTGTTCCAACATTTTTTCTATAAAAATACATATTTCAAACTGCGTGTACAATACATGTCTTCTCTTTGGTATTAAAAATGTTTCGAAAATTGATTCCCGATGTAAATCTCTTAATATTGTTGTTATTGTTCAAAAAAGTTCAGTAAAACATTCCGAAAATTTTCATTCTTCTAGTTGTTATTTGCAGCTTTATGGTAAGAACTTATTCCATTAATTTTTTCTTAAATTCCTTCACATTAATTAGTGTAATTTTAGCTATTTTGTTATTAATTTTAAAATTTTGATTCAATTCTGATTATTTTTATAATATGTACAATATTTTTGATTGAAATTATAATTTTGACTTATGATGTTCATTCTGATTTTGAATTGAAAAGCAATTTTTAATTTTCATGAAAAAAAAAAAATATCCTCATTAATATTTAAAAATAAAAATTTTCTTGAATATATTTATACTAAAATTGCGCGATTAAATTATAGATTTTGTTTATATTCAAGTCGGGTAGGGTTTAGTTTGGGGTGTGTAATGGGAATCAATATTAGGTTTAGTTTATGTGTTAGGTTAGATTAAGTTGTTGAAACGTTTTCCATGTATATTCCCTTGAAACCGCAATATTATTCCCAAGGCTAGGAACAGTGTCTTGTCCACCCTATGTCCGGATTTAGGTCTTAATCTTTAAGAATTTTAAAATTTTGCCTTTTAATATGAAATATGGGGACCTCAGTTCAAATCCAAATTTTACATTTTGAAAAAAAAATTTTTTTTTTGTATGCAATAATTTTTTTTTTTTAATGAAATTTAATGAAATTTGGGTTTGCTATTTAAAGTTTCGGTTGTATTGTAGTTAATGAGTTCGAACCCAAATTTTGCCTACATTGTATTTAAACATAAAAATAAGAAAATAGGTGAAATATTTTTATTAAATCAAAATTATATTAACACTATTAACAGAAAAAAGCAAGAATTAGTGTTTTGCCTCTCTCTAGGGGCCCAGAAAAGCAAGAAATTACAGTACAAAGTTGTACTGTAATTTTCATCTTTAGTATAAATTAAATAAACAAAATTAAATGAAAAAATCATTACAATTTTAATGATCATAATGATTTTAAAGTTTTTAAAATATAAATTTGTCAGAAATACCCTACATATTATGCATTTACGCTTATTAATGTAAAGTTTTAAGGTTTCATTGTGAAATTTTATAAAACTAGTTTGTTTTTACATTTTGCAACATTATGAAGTTTGGAATTTATTTGAGACAATGAAATGATGAATGAATACGTTTCAAAATTATCAATTTTATTGTTGATATTTGAATATTTTCATCGTTTGTTCCAATTATATTTAGGTAAACGGCAATAATTCGGTCCCATGCATATAATTTGCTTCTAAAAAAATTTACATTAAGTTACAAATCAAAATTAAAAAGGTTTTTAAATTATTTTTTTACAATTAAGTTGATTTTCGAGTCCACAGCGCTTCCGATATAATTTTGAATTTATTATTTAGTTTTTGTGGAGCATGAATAGTTCAATTTTTTCAGAGAAGGTTGTAATTTCACCTAAAATTTAAAAAAAAATATATTTTTTATTATTGTGGTTCTATGGTTTTTCTTCAGAGTTAGAAAAATGATTAAAAACATTTAAGACCGCTTTAGGTACATTCACTTAATACTCATTTTCTTGTTAGAGAAACTAAGTAACTAGCAACTATATAGAAACTATATAGAGAGAAACTAAGTATGTTAGCAAATTATTAGAAAATGCAATTTTAAAATATATACAATAATAAAGTTGGGCCAAACCAATGGTTTTTATTGTAGCACTTTTCTCTTCAACAAGTGAAAATACTGCTTTTAAATACAGTCTATGTACACCTCCCACACTATTAAAATTATTTTCATTCATAAACGAAACGATTGCATATTATATTTAGGATGAGCGATTTATGCAGTCTTTGAAATAAAGCAAAAATTAATATAAAGAGGGGTTAACATAATGCTCAATTTTAAGGGTTAATTGCATGAGCTAAGAAAAATAAAGATACTTTTTAGTGTCATGGAATTCACCGTTAGTTTTTTGCGTTTATAGAAATTTAAAAAAGCTTGTGGTTTTTAAAATATAAGGCGTCAAAAATTCAAATTTTACAAATTTCAAGATGCGATAACTTGAGAAGGGGTGGAGATGGGAAAAAATGTTCTTCTAACGAAATAAAATATTTATAAATATCTAAGAGCTGCTAAAATTTCAGACTCCTGTAAGTTACGATGTAGAAGAAAAATGGTATCAAAAATTTGGGAAAAACGGATTTTAGATAACGGTAAATTTTAACGGCCATTTCAGAAATGTTATGCAGCAATAGAGGAAGCCAGCCACTATTTTTCTGCTTTTACAAAATTTGAAAAATGATTATGGTTTCACGGCAATAAATAGTTAAAAAATGGCATCTTTAGGGTTTTAGGGGGGTATAACTTCTAGAGAGGGAGAAATAGGTAAAAATTTCCTTCTACAGAAATAAGATTCTAGTAAAGATCCATGTTCGTATAAAATTTCAGCTTTCTATCTTCAAAGGTGTAGAAGTTTTGTAAACATGTCCATAATAATTTGTTGATTCGTGTCTATAATAGGATAATATTCTTTTCCATAATATTCTTCTCCATAAGTTTATATTATAGCTTGTTTACGGGCTGAATTAGGTACACTAAAAAGATCAAAATAGAAACAGACTGAATTAAAAATTAAAAATTTTATCTAAAAATTTGTTTAAACCGATCGAAACCAATGTAGTAATAAAGGAAAATCAAAGTAAGGTGTGTTTTAGTCAGAAGTGTGAAAAATTGGTCGAAAATACAGCTGTTTACCTTATACAATAAACTTAGAAGCAGTTTTTCTGGTCCAGATTCTTAGCTTTGTTTAATTTGAGTTGTTCCAACATTTTTTCTATAAAAATACATATTTCAAACTGCGTGTACAATACATGTCTTCTCTTTGGTATTAAAAATGTTTCGAAAATTGATTCCCGATGTAAATCTCTTAATATTGTTGTTATTGTTCAAAAAAGTTCAGTAAAACATTCCGAAAATTTTCATTCTTCTAGTTGTTATTTGCAGCTTTATGGTAAGAACTTATTCCATTAATTTTTTCTTAAATTCCTTCACATTAATTAGTGTAATTTTAGCTATTTTGTTATTAATTTTAAAATTTTGATTCAATTCTGATTATTTTTATAATATGTACAATATTTTTGATTGAAATTATAATTTTGACTTATGATGTTCATTCTGATTTTGAATTGAAAAGCAATTTTTAATTTTCATGAAAAAAAAAAAATATCCTCATTAATATTTAAAAATAAAAATTTTCTTGAATATATTTATACTAAAATTGCGCGATTAAATTATAGATTTTGTTTATATTCAAGTCGGGTAGGGTTTAGTTTGGGGTGTGTAATGGGAATCAATATTAGGTTTAGTTTATGTGTTAGGTTAGATTAAGTTGTTGAAACGTTTTCCATGTATATTCCCTTGAAACCGCAATATTATTCCCAAGGCTAGGAACAGTGTCTTGTCCACCCTATGTCCGGATTTAGGTCTTAATCTTTAAGAATTTTAAAATTTTGCCTTTTAATATGAAATATGGGGACCTCAGTTCAAATCCAAATTTTACATTTTGAAAAAAAAATTTTTTTTTTGTATGCAATAATTTTTTTTTTTTTAATGAAATTTAATGAAATTTGGGTTTGCTATTTAAAGTTTCGGTTGTATTGTAGTTAATGAGTTCGAACCCAAATTTTGCCTACATTGTATTTAAACATAAAAATAAGAAAATAGGTGAAATATTTTTATTAAATCAAAATTATATTAACACTATTAACAAAAAAAAGGAAGAATTAGTGTTTTGCCTCTCTCTAGGGGCCCAGAAAAGCAAGAAATTACAGTACAAAGTTGTACTGTAATTTTCATCTTTAGTATAAATTAAATAAACAAAATTAAATGAAAAAATCATTACAATTTTAATGATCATAATGATTTTAAAGTTTTTAAAATATAAATTTGTCAGAAATACCCTACATATTATGCATTTACGCTTATTAATGTAAAGTTTTAAGGTTTCATTGTGAAATTTTATAAAACTAGTTTGTTTTTACATTTTGCAACATTATGAAGTTTGGAATTTATTTGAGACAATGAAATGATGAATGAATACGTTTCAAAATTATCAATTTTATTGTTGATATTTGAATATTTTCATCGTTTGTTCCAATTATATTTAGGTAAACGGCAATAATTCGGTCCCATGCATATAATTTGCTTCTAAAAAAATTTACATTAAGTTACAAATCAAAATTAAATAGGTTTTTAAATTATTTTTTTACAATTAAGTTGATTTTCGAGTCCACAGCGCTTCCGATATAATTTTGAATTTATTATTTAGTTTTTGTGGAGCATGAATAGTTCAATTTTTTCAGAGAATGTTGTAATTTCACCTAAAATTTAAAAAAAAATATATTTTTTATTATTGTGGTTCTATGGTTTTTCTTCAGAGTTAGAAAAATGATTAAAAACATTTAAGACCGCTTTAGGTACATTCACTTAATACTCATTTTCTTGTTAGAGAAACTAAGTAACTAGCAACTATATAGAAACTATATAGAGAGAAACTAAGTATGTTAGCAAATTATTAGAAAATGCAATTTTAAAATATATACAATAATAAAGTTGGGCCAAACCAATGGTTTTTATTGTAGCACTTTTCTCTTCAACAAGTGAAAATACTGCTTTTAAATACAGTCTATGTACACCTCCCACACTATTAAAATTATTTTCATTCATAAACGAAACGATTGCATATTATATTTAGGATGAGCGATTTATGCAGTCTTTGAAATAAAGCAAAAATTAATATAAAGAGGGGTTAACATAATGCTCAATTTTAAGGGTTAATTGCATGAGCTAAGAAAAATAAAGATACTTTTTAGTGTCATGGAATTCACCGTTAGTTTTTTGCGTTTATAGAAATTTAAAAAAGCTTGTGGTTTTTAAAATATAAGGCGTCAAAAATTCAAATTTTACAAATTTCAAGATGCGATAACTTGAGAAGGGGTGGAGATGGGAAAAAATGTTCTTCTAACGAAATAAAATATTTATAAATATCTAAGAGCTGCTAAAATTTCAGACTCCTGTAAGTTACGATGTAGAAGAAAAATGGTATCAAAAATTTGGGAAAAACGGATTTTAGATAACGGTAAATTTTAACGGCCATTTCAGAAATGTTATGCAGCAATAGAGGAAGCCAGCCACTATTTTTCTGCTTTTACAAAATTTGAAAAATGATTATGGTTTCACGGCAATAAATAGTTAAAAAATGGCATCTTTAGGGTTTTAGGGGGGTATAACTTCTAGAGAGGGAGAAATAGGTAAAAATTTCCTTCTACAGAAATAAGATTCTAGTAAAGATCCATGTTCGTATAAAATTTCAGCTTTCTATCTTCAAAGGTGTAGAAGTTTTGTAAACATGTCCATAATAATTTGTTGATTCGTGTCTATAATAGGATAATATTCTTTTCCATAATATTCTTCTCCATAAGTTTATATTATAGCTTGTTTACGGGCTGAATTAGGTACACTAAAAAGATCAAAATAGAAACAGACTGAATTAAAAATTAAAAATTTTATCTAAAAATTTGTTTAAACCGATCGAAACCAATGTAGTAATAAAGGAAAATCAAAGTAAGGTGTGTTTTAGTCAGAAGTGTGAAAAATTGGTCGAAAATACAGCTGTTTACCTTATACAATAAACTTAGAAGCAGTTTTTCTGGTCCAGATTCTTAGCTTTGTTTAATTTGAGTTGTTCCAACATTTTTTCTATAAAAATACATATTTCAAACTGCGTGTACAATACATGTCTTCTCTTTGGTATTAAAAATGTTTCGAAAATTGATTCCCGATGTAAATCTCTTAATATTGTTGTTATTGTTCAAAAAAGTTCAGTAAAACATTCCGAAAATTTTCATTCTTCTAGTTGTTATTTGCAGCTTTATGGTAAGAACTTATTCCATTAATTTTTTCTTAAATTCCTTCACATTAATTAGTGTAATTTTAGCTATTTTGTTATTAATTTTAAAATTTTGATTCAATTCTGATTATTTTTATAATATGTACAATATTTTTGATTGAAATTATAATTTTGACTTATGATGTTCATTCTCATTTTGAATTGAAAAGCAATTTTTAATTTTCATGAAAAAAAAAAAATATCCTCATTAATATTTAAAAATAAAAATTTTCTTGAATATATTTATACTAAAATTGCGCGATTAAATTATAGATTTTGTTTATATTCAAGTCGGGTAGGGTTTAGTTTGGGGTGTGTAATGGGAATCAATATTAGGTTTAGTTTATGTGTTAGGTTAGATTAAGTTGTTGAAACGTTTTCCATGTATATTCCCTTGAAACCGCAATATTATTCCCAAGGCTAGGAACAGTGTCTTGTCCACCCTATGTCCGGATTTAGGTCTTAATCTTTAAGAATTTTAAAATTTTGCCTTTTAATATGAAATATGGGGACCTCAGTTCAAATCCAAATTTTACATTTTGAAAAAAAAATTTTTTTTTTGTATGCAATAATTTTTTTTTTTTTAATGAAATTTAATGAAATTTGGGTTTGCTATTTAAAGTTTCGGTTGTATTGTAGTTAATGAGTTCGAACCCAAATTTTGCCTACATTGTATTTAAACATAAAAATAAGAAAATAGGTGAAATATTTTTATTAAATCAAAATTATATTAACACTATTAACAAAAAAAAGGAAGAATTAGTGTTTTGCCTCTCTCTAGGGGCCCAGAAAAGCAAGAAATTACAGTACAAAGTTGTACTGTAATTTTCATCTTTAGTATAAATTAAATAAACAAAATTAAATGAAAAAATCATTACAATTTTAATGATCATAATGATTTTAAAGTTTTTAAAATATAAATTTGTCAGAAATACCCTACATATTATGCATTTACGCTTATTAATGTAAAGTTTTAAGGTTTCATTGTGAAATTTTATAAAACTAGTTTGTTTTTACATTTTGCAACATTATGAAGTTTGGAATTTATTTGAGACAATGAAATGATGAATGAATACGTTTCAAAATTATCAATTTTATTGTTGATATTTGAATATTTTCATCGTTTGTTCCAATTATATTTAGGTAAACGGCAATAATTCGGTCCCATGCATATAATTTGCTTCTAAAAAAATTTACATTAAGTTACAAATCAAAATTAAATAGGTTTTTAAATTATTTTTTTACAATTAAGTTGATTTTCGAGTCCACAGCGCTTCCGATATAATTTTGAATTTATTATTTAGTTTTTGTGGAGCATGAATAGTTCAATTTTTTCAGAGAATGTTGTAATTTCACCTAAAATTTAAAAAAAAATATATTTTTTATTATTGTGGTTCTATGGTTTTTCTTCAGAGTTAGAAAAATGATTAAAAACATTTAAGACCGCTTTAGGTACATTCACTTAATACTCATTTTCTTGTTAGAGAAACTAAGTAACTAGCAACTATATAGAAACTATATAGAGAGAAACTAAGTATGTTAGCAAATTATTAGAAAATGCAATTTTAAAATATATACAATAATAAAGTTGGGCCAAACCAATGGTTTTTATTGTAGCACTTTTCTCTTCAACAAGTGAAAATACTGCTTTTAAATACAGTCTATGTACACCTCCCACACTATTAAAATTATTTTCATTCATAAACGAAACGATTGCATATTATATTTAGGATGAGCGATTTATGCAGTCTTTGAAATAAAGCAAAAATTAATATAAAGAGGGGTTAACATAATGCTCAATTTTAAGGGTTAATTGCATGAGCTAAGAAAAATAAAGATACTTTTTAGTGTCATGGAATTCACCGTTAGTTTTTTGCGTTTATAGAAATTTAAAAAAGCTTGTGGTTTTTAAAATATAAGGCGTCAAAAATTCAAATTTTACAAATTTCAAGATGCGATAACTTGAGAAGGGGTGGAGATGGGAAAAAATGTTCTTCTAACGAAATAAAATATTTATAAATATCTAAGAGCTGCTAAAATTTCAGACTCCTGTAAGTTACGATGTAGAAGAAAAATGGTATCAAAAATTTGGGAAAAACGGATTTTAGATAACGGTAAATTTTAACGGCCATTTCAGAAATGTTATGCAGCAATAGAGGAAGCCAGCCACTATTTTTCTGCTTTTACAAAATTTGAAAAATGATTATGGTTTCACGGCAATAAATAGTTAAAAAATGGCATCTTTAGGGTTTTAGGGGGGTATAACTTCTAGAGAGGGAGAAATAGGTAAAAATTTCCTTCTACAGAAATAAGATTCTAGTAAAGATCCATGTTCGTATAAAATTTCAGCTTTCTATCTTCAAAGGTGTAGAAGTTTTGTAAACATGTCCATAATAATTTGTTGATTCGTGTCTATAATAGGATAATATTCTTTTCCATAATATTCTTCTCCATAAGTTTATATTATAGCTTGTTTACGGGCTGAATTAGGTACACTAAAAAGATCAAAATAGAAACAGACTGAATTAAAAATTAAAAATTTTATCTAAAAATTTGTTTAAACCGATCGAAACCAATGTAGTAATAAAGGAAAATCAAAGTAAGGTGTGTTTTAGTCAGAAGTGTGAAAAATTGGTCGAAAATACAGCTGTTTACCTTATACAATAAACTTAGAAGCAGTTTTTCTGGTCCAGATTCTTAGCTTTGTTTAATTTGAGTTGTTCCAACATTTTTTCTATAAAAATACATATTTCAAACTGCGTGTACAATACATGTCTTCTCTTTGGTATTAAAAATGTTTCGAAAATTGATTCCCGATGTAAATCTCTTAATATTGTTGTTATTGTTCAAAAAAGTTCAGTAAAACATTCCGAAAATTTTCATTCTTCTAGTTGTTATTTGCAGCTTTATGGTAAGAACTTATTCCATTAATTTTTTCTTAAATTCCTTCACATTAATTAGTGTAATTTTAGCTATTTTGTTATTAATTTTAAAATTTTGATTCAATTCTGATTATTTTTATAATATGTACAATATTTTTGATTGAAATTATAATTTTGACTTATGATGTTCATTCTGATTTTGAATTGAAAAGCAATTTTTAATTTTCATGAAAAAAAAAAAATATCCTCATTAATATTTAAAAATAAAAATTTTCTTGAATATATTTATACTAAAATTGCGCGATTAAATTATAGATTTTGTTTATATTCAAGTCGGGTAGGGTTTAGTTTGGGGTGTGTAATGGGAATCAATATTAGGTTTAGTTTATGTGTTAGGTTAGATTAAGTTGTTGAAACGTTTTCCATGTATATTCCCTTGAAACCGCAATATTATTCCCAAGGCTAGGAACAGTGTCTTGTCCACCCTATGTCCGGATTTAGGTCTTAATCTTTAAGAATTTTAAAATTTTGCCTTTTAATATGAAATATGGGGACCTCAGTTCAAATCCAAATTTTACATTTTGAAAAAAAAATTTTTTTTTTGTATGCAATAATTTTTTTTTTTTAATGAAATTTAATGAAATTTGGGTTTGCTATTTAAAGTTTCGGTTGTATTGTAGTTAATGAGTTCGAACCCAAATTTTGCCTACATTGTATTTAAACATAAAAATAAGAAAATAGGTGAAATATTTTTATTAAATCAAAATTATATTAACACTATTAACAAAAAAAAGGAAGAATTAGTGTTTTGCCTCTCTCTAGGGGCCCAGAAAAGCAAGAAATTACAGTACAAAGTTGTACTGTAATTTTCATCTTTAGTATAAATTAAATAAACAAAATTAAATGAAAAAATCATTACAATTTTAATGATCATAATGATTTTAAAGTTTTTAAAATATAAATTTGTCAGAAATACCCTACATATTATGCATTTACGCTTATTAATGTAAAGTTTTAAGGTTTCATTGTGAAATTTTATAAAACTAGTTTGTTTTTACATTTTGCAACATTATGAAGTTTGGAATTTATTTGAGACAATGAAATGATGAATGAATACGTTTCAAAATTATCAATTTTATTGTTGATATTTGAATATTTTCATCGTTTGTTCCAATTATATTTAGGTAAACGGCAATAATTCGGTCCCATGCATATAATTTGCTTCTAAAAAAATTTACATTAAGTTACAAATCAAAATTAAATAGGTTTTTAAATTATTTTTTTACAATTAAGTTGATTTTCGAGTCCACAGCGCTTCCGATATAATTTTGAATTTATTATTTAGTTTTTGTGGAGCATGAATAGTTCAATTTTTTCAGAGAATGTTGTAATTTCACCTAAAATTTAAAAAAAAATATATTTTTTATTATTGTGGTTCTATGGTTTTTCTTCAGAGTTAGAAAAATGATTAAAAACATTTAAGACCGCTTTAGGTACATTCACTTAATACTCATTTTCTTGTTAGAGAAACTAAGTAACTAGCAACTATATAGAAACTATATAGAGAGAAACTAAGTATGTTAGCAAATTATTAGAAAATGCAATTTTAAAATATATACAATAATAAAGTTGGGCCAAACCAATGGTTTTTATTGTAGCACTTTTCTCTTCAACAAGTGAAAATACTGCTTTTAAATACAGTCTATGTACACCTCCCACACTATTAAAATTATTTTCATTCATAAACGAAACGATTGCATATTATATTTAGGATGAGCGATTTATGCAGTCTTTGAAATAAAGCAAAAATTAATATAAAGAGGGGTTAACATAATGCTCAATTTTAAGGGTTAATTGCATGAGCTAAGAAAAATAAAGATACTTTTTAGTGTCATGGAATTCACCGTTAGTTTTTTGCGTTTATAGAAATTTAAAAAAGCTTGTGGTTTTTAAAATATAAGGCGTCAAAAATTCAAATTTTACAAATTTCAAGATGCGATAACTTGAGAAGGGGTGGAGATGGGAAAAAATGTTCTTCTAACGAAATAAAATATTTATAAATATCTAAGAGCTGCTAAAATTTCAGACTCCTGTAAGTTACGATGTAGAAGAAAAATGGTATCAAAAATTTGGGAAAAACGGATTTTAGATAACGGTAAATTTTAACGGCCATTTCAGAAATGTTATGCAGCAATAGAGGAAGCCAGCCACTATTTTTCTGCTTTTACAAAATTTGAAAAATGATTATGGTTTCACGGCAATAAATAGTTAAAAAATGGCATCTTTAGGGTTTTAGGGGGGTATAACTTCTAGGGAGGGAGAAATAGGTAAAAATTTCCTTCTACAGAAATAAGATTCTAGTAAAGATCCATGTTCGTATAAAATTTCAGCTTTCTATCTTCAAAGGTGTAGAAGTTTTGTAAACATGTCCATAATAATTTGTTGATTCGTGTCTATAATAGGATAATATTCTTTTCCATAATATTCTTCTCCATAAGTTTATATTATAGCTTGTTTACGGGCTGAATTAGGTACACTAAAAAGATCAAAATAGAAACAGACTGAATTAAAAATTAAAAATTTTATCTAAAAATTTGTTTAAACCGATCGAAACCAATGTAGTAATAAAGGAAAATCAAAGTAAGGTGTGTTTTAGTGAGAAGTGTGAAAAATTGGTCGAAAATACAGCTGTTTACCTTATACAATAAACTTAGAAGCAGTTTTTCTGGTCCAGATTCTTAGCTTTGTTTAATTTGAGTTGTTCCAACATTTTTTCTATAAAAATACATATTTCAAACTGCGTGTACAATACATGTCTTCTCTTTGGTATTAAAAATGTTTCGAAAATTGATTCCCGATGTAAATCTCTTAATATTGTTGTTATTGTTCAAAAAAGTTCAGTAAAACATTCCGAAAATTTTCATTCTTCTAGTTGTTATTTGCAGCTTTATGGTAAGAACTTATTCCATTAATTTTTTCTTAAATTCCTTCACATTAATTAGTGTAATTTTAGCTATTTTGTTATTAATTTTAAAATTTTGATTCAATTCTGATTATTTTTATAATATGTACAATATTTTTGATTGAAATTATAATTTTGACTTATGATGTTCATTCTGATTTTGAATTGAAAAGCAATTTTTAATTTTCATGAAAAAAAAAAATATCCTCATTAATATTTAAAAATAAAAATTTTCTTGAATATATTTATACTAAAATTGCGCGATTAAATTATAGATTTTGTTTATATTCAAGTCGGGTAGGGTTTAGTTTGGGATGTGTAATGGGAATCAATATTAGGTTTAGTTTATGTGTTAGGTTAGATTAAGTTGTTGAAACGTTTTCCATGTATATTCCCTTGAAACCGCAATATTATTCCCAAGGCTAGGAACAGTGTCTTGTCCACCCTATGTCCGGATTTAGGTCTTAATCTTTAAGAATTTTAAAATTTTGCCTTTTAATATGAAATATGGGGACCTCAGTTCAAATCCAAATTTTACATTTTGAAAAAAAAATTTTTTTTTTGTATGCAATAATTTTTTTTTTTTAATGAAATTTAATGAAATTTGGGTTTGCTATTTAAAGTTTCGGTTGTATTGTAGTGAATGAGTTAGAACCCAAATTTTGCCTACATTGTATTTAAACATAAAAATAAGAAAATAGGTGAAATATTTTTATTAAATCAAAATTATATTAACACTATTAACAGAAAAAAGCAAGAATTAGTGTTTTGCCTCTCTCTAGGGGCCCAGAAAAGCAAGAAATTACAGTACAAAGTTGTACTGTAATTTTCATCTTTAGTATAAATTAAATAAACAAAATTAAATGAAAAAATCATTACAATTTTAATGATCATAATGATTTTAAAGTTTTTAAAATATAAATTTGTCAGAAATACCCTACATATTATGCATTTACGCTTATTAATGTAAAGTTTTAAGGTTTCATTGTGAAATTTTATAAAACTAGTTTGTTTTTACATTTTGCAACATTATGAAGTTTGGAATTTATTTGACACAATGAAATGATGAATGAATACGTTTCAAAATTATCAATTTTATTGTTGATATTTGAATATTTTCATCGTTTGTTCCAATTATATTTAGGTAAACGGCAATAATTCGGTCCCATGCATATAATTTGCTTCTAAAAAAATTTACATTAAGTTACAAATCAAAATTAAATAGGTTTTTAAATTATTTTTTTACAATTAAGTTGATTTTCGAGTCCACAGCGCTTCCGATATAATTTTGAATTTATTATTTAGTTTTTGTGGAGCATGAATAGTTCAATTTTTTCAGAGAATGTTGTAATTTCACCTAAAATTTAAAAAAAAATATATTTTTTATTATTGTGGTTCTATGGTTTTTCTTCAGAGTTAGAAAAATGATTAAAAACATTTAAGACCGCTTTAGGTACATTCACTTAATACTCATTTTCTTGTTAGAGAAACTAAGTAACTAGCAACTATATAGAAACTATATAGAGAGAAACTAAGTATGTTAGCAAATTATTAGAAAATGCAATTTTAAAATATATACAATAATAAAGTTGGGCCAAACCAATGGTTTTTATTGTAGCACTTTTCTCTTCAACAAGTGAAAATACTGCTTTTAAATACAGTCTATGTACACCTCCCACACTATTAAAATTATTTTCATTCATAAACGAAACGATTGCATATTATATTTAGGATGAGCGATTTATGCAGTCTTTGAAATAAAGCAAAAATTAATATAAAGAGGGGTTAACATAATGCTCAATTTTAAGGGTTAATTGCATGAGCTAAGAAAAATAAAGATACTTTTTAGTGTCATGGAATTCACCGTTAGTTTTTTGCGTTTATAGAAATTTAAAAAAGCTTGTGGTTTTTAAAATATAAGGCGTCAAAAATTCAAATTTTACAAATTTCAAGATGCGATAACTTGAGAAGGGGTGGAGATGGGAAAAAATGTTCTTCTAACGAAATAAAATATTTATAAATATCTAAGAGCTGCTAAAATTTCAGACTCCTGTAAGTTACGATGTAGAAGAAAAATGGTATCAAAAATTTGGGAAAAACGGATTTTAGATAACGGTAAATTTTAACGGCCATTTCAGAAATGTTATGCAGCAATAGAGGAAGCCAGCCACTATTTTTCTGCTTTTACAAAATTTGAAAAATGATTATGGTTTCACGGCAATAAATAGTTAAAAAATGGCATCTTTAGGGTTTTAGGGGGGTATAACTTCTAGGGAGGGAGAAATAGGTAAAAATTTCCTTCTACAGAAATAAGATTCTAGTAAAGATCCATGTTCGTATAAAATTTCAGCTTTCTATCTTCAAAGGTGTAGAAGTTTTGTAAACATGTCCATAATAATTTGTTGATTCGTGTCTATAATAGGATAATATTCTTTTCCATAATATTCTTCTCCATAAGTTTATATTATAGCTTGTTTACGGGCTGAATTAGGTACACTAAAAAGATCAAAATAGAAACAGACTGAATTAAAAATTAAAAATTTTATCTAAAAATTTGTTTAAACCGATCGAAACCAATGTAGTAATAAAGGAAAATCAAAGTAAGGTGTGTTTTAGTCAGAAGTGTGAAAAATTGGTCGAAAATACAGCTGTTTACCTTATACAATAAACTTAGAAGCAGTTTTTCTGGTCCAGATTCTTAGCTTTGTTTAATTTGAGTTGTTCCAACATTTTTTCTATAAAAATACATATTTCAAACTGCGTGTACAATACATGTCTTCTCTTTGGTATTAAAAATGTTTCGAAAATTGATTCCCGATGTAAATCTCTTAATATTGTTGTTATTGTTCAAAAAAGTTCAGTAAAACATTCCGAAAATTTTCATTCTTCTAGTTGTTATTTGCAGCTTTATGGTAAGAACTTATTCCATTAATTTTTTCTTAAATTCCTTCACATTAATTAGTGTAATTTTAGCTATTTTGTTATTAATTTTAAAATTTTGATTCAATTCTGATTATTTTTATAATATGTACAATATTTTTGATTGAAATTATAATTTTGACTTATGATGTTCATTCTGATTTTGAATTGAAAAGCAATTTTTAATTTTCATGAAAAAAAAAAAATATCCTCATTAATATTTAAAAATAAAAATTTTCTTGAATATATTTATACTAAAATTGCGCGATTAAATTATAGATTTTGTTTATATTCAAGTCGGGTAGGGTTTAGTTTGGGGTGTGTAATGGGAATCAATATTAGGTTTAGTTTATGTGTTAGGTTAGATTAAGTTGTTGAAACGTTTTCCATGTATATTCCCTTGAAACCGCAATATTATTCCCAAGGCTAGGAACAGTGTCTTGTCCACCCTATGTCCGGATTTAGGTCTTAATCTTTAAGAATTTTAAAATTTTGCCTTTTAATATGAAATATGGGGACCTCAGTTCAAATCCAAATTTTACATTTTGAAAAAAAAATTTTTTTTTTGTATGCAATAATTTTTTTTTTTTAATGAAATTTAATGAAATTTGGGTTTGCTATTTAAAGTTTCGGTTGTATTGTAGTGAATGAGTTAGAACCCAAATTTTGCCTACATTGTATTTAAACATAAAAATAAGAAAATAGGTGAAATATTTTTATTAAATCAAAATTATATTAACACTATTAACAGAAAAAAGCAAGAATTAGTGTTTTGCCTCTCTCTAGGGGCCCAGAAAAGCAAGAAATTACAGTACAAAGTTGTACTGTAATTTTCATCTTTAGTATAAATTAAATAAACAAAATTAAATGAAAAAATCATTACAATTTTAATGATCATAATGATTTTAAAGTTTTTAAAATATAAATTTGTCAGAAATACCCTACATATTATGCATTTACGCTTATTAATGTAAAGTTTTAAGGTTTCATTGTGAAATTTTATAAAACTAGTTTGTTTTTACATTTTGCAACATTATGAAGTTTGGAATTTATTTGACACAATGAAATGATGAATGAATACGTTTCAAAATTATCAATTTTATTGTTGATATTTGAATATTTTCATCGTTTGTTCCAATTATATTTAGGTAAACGGCAATAATTCGGTCCCATGCATATAATTTGCTTCTAAAAAAATTTACATTAAGTTACAAATCAAAATTAAATAGGTTTTTAAATTATTTTTTTACAATTAAGTTGATTTTCGAGTCCACAGCGCTTCCGATATAATTTTGAATTTATTATTTAGTTTTTGTGGAGCATGAATAGTTCAATTTTTTCAGAGAATGTTGTAATTTCACCTAAAATTTAAAAAAAAATATATTTTTTATTATTGTGGTTCTATGGTTTTTCTTCAGAGTTAGAAAAATGATTAAAAACATTTAAGACCGCTTTAGGTACATTCACTTAATACTCATTTTCTTGTTAGAGAAACTAAGTAACTAGCAACTATATAGAAACTATATAGAGAGAAACTAAGTATGTTAGCAAATTATTAGAAAATGCAATTTTAAAATATATACAATAATAAAGTTGGGCCAAACCAATGGTTTTTATTGTAGCACTTTTCTCTTCAACAAGTGAAAATACTGCTTTTAAATACAGTCTATGTACACCTCCCACACTATTAAAATTATTTTCATTCATAAACGAAACGATTGCATATTATATTTAGGATGAGCGATTTATGCAGTCTTTGAAATAAAGCAAAAATTAATATAAAGAGGGGTTAACATAATGCTCAATTTTAAGGGTTAATTGCATGAGCTAAGAAAAATAAAGATACTTTTTAGTGTCATGGAATTCACCGTTAGTTTTTTGCGTTTATAGAAATTTAAAAAAGCTTGTGGTTTTTAAAATATAAGGCGTCAAAAATTCAAATTTTACAAATTTCAAGATGCGATAACTTGAGAAGGGGTGGAGATGGGAAAAAATGTTCTTCTAACGAAATAAAATATTTATAAATATCTAAGAGCTGCTAAAATTTCAGACTCCTGTAAGTTACGATGTAGAAGAAAAATGGTATCAAAAATTTGGGAAAAACGGATTTTAGATAACGGTAAATTTTAACGGCCATTTCAGAAATGTTATGCAGCAATAGAGGAAGCCAGCCACTATTTTTCTGCTTTTACAAAATTTGAAAAATGATTATGGTTTCACGGCAATAAATAGTTAAAAAATGGCATCTTTAGGGTTTTAGGGGGGTATAACTTCTAGGGAGGGAGAAATAGGTAAAAATTTCCTTCTACAGAAATAAGATTCTAGTAAAGATCCATGTTCGTATAAAATTTCAGCTTTCTATCTTCAAAGGTGTAGAAGTTTTGTAAACATGTCCATAATAATTTGTTGATTCGTGTCTATAATAGGATAATATTCTTTTCCATAATATTCTTCTCCATAAGTTTATATTATAGCTTGTTTACGGGCTGAATTAGGTACACTAAAAAGATCAAAATAGAAACAGACTGAATTAAAAATTAAAAATTTTATCTAAAAATTTGTTTAAACCGATCGAAACCAATGTAGTAATAAAGGAAAATCAAAGTAAGGTGTGTTTTAGTCAGAAGTGTGAAAAATTGGTCGAAAATACAGCTGTTTACCTTATACAATAAACTTAGAAGCAGTTTTTCTGGTCCAGATTCTTAGCTTTGTTTAATTTGAGTTGTTCCAACATTTTTTCTATAAAAATACATATTTCAAACTGCGTGTACAATACATGTCTTCTCTTTGGTATTAAAAATGTTTCGAAAATTGATTCCCGATGTAAATCTCTTAATATTGTTGTTATTGTTCAAAAAAGTTCAGTAAAACATTCCGAAAATTTTCATTCTTCTAGTTGTTATTTGCAGCTTTATGGTAAGAACTTATTCCATTAATTTTTTCTTAAATTCCTTCACATTAATTAGTGTAATTTTAGCTATTTTGTTATTAATTTTAAAATTTTGATTCAATTCTGATTATTTTTATAATATGTACAATATTTTTGATTGAAATTATAATTTTGACTTATGATGTTCATTCTGATTTTGAATTGAAAAGCAATTTTTAATTTTCATGAAAAAAAAAAAATATCCTCATTAATATTTAAAAATAAAAATTTTCTTGAATATATTTATACTAAAATTGCGCGATTAAATTATAGATTTTGTTTATATTCAAGTCGGGTAGGGTTTAGTTTGGGGTGTGTAATGGGAATCAATATTAGGTTTAGTTTATGTGTTAGGTTAGATTAAGTTGTTGAAACGTTTTCCATGTATATTCCCTTGAAACCGCAATATTATTCCCAAGGCTAGGAACAGTGTCTTGTCCACCCTATGTCCGGATTTAGGTCTTAATCTTTAAGAATTTTAAAATTTTGCCTTTTAATATGAAATATGGGGACCTCAGTTCAAATCCAAATTTTACATTTTGAAAAAAAAATTTTTTTTTTGTATGCAATAATTTTTTTTTTTTAATGAAATTTAATGAAATTTGGGTTTGCTATTTAAAGTTTCGGTTGTATTGTAGTTAATGAGTTCGAACCCAAATTTTGCCTACATTGTATTTAAACATAAAAATAAGAAAATAGGTGAAATATTTTTATTAAATCAAAATTATATTAACACTATTAACAAAAAAAAGGAAGAATTAGTGTTTTGCCTCTCTCTAGGGGCCCAGAAAAGCAAGAAATTACAGTACAAAGTTGTACTGTAATTTTCATCTTTAGTATAAATTAAATAAACAAAATTAAATGAAAAAATCATTACAATTTTAATGATCATAATGATTTTAAAGTTTTTAAAATATAAATTTGTCAGAAATACCCTACATATTATGCATTTACGCTTATTAATGTAAAGTTTTAAGGTTTCATTGTGAAATTTTATAAAACTAGTTTGTTTTTACATTTTGCAACATTATGAAGTTTGGAATTTATTTGACACAATGAAATGATGAATGAATACGTTTCAAAATTATCAATTTTATTGTTGATATTTGAATATTTTCATCGTTTGTTCCAATTATATTTAGGTAAACGGCAATAATTCGGTCCCATGCATATAATTTGCTTCTAAAAAAATTTACATTAAGTTACAAATCAAAATTAAATAGGTTTTTAAATTATTTTTTTACAATTAAGTTGATTTTCGAGTCCACAGCGCTTCCGATATAATTTTGAATTTATTATTTAGTTTTTGTGGAGCATGAATAGTTCAATTTTTTCAGAGAATGTTGTAATTTCACCTAAAATTTAAAAAAAAATATATTTTTTATTATTGTGGTTCTATGGTTTTTCTTCAGAGTTAGAAAAATGATTAAAAACATTTAAGACCGCTTTAGGTACATTCACTTAATACTCATTTTCTTGTTAGAGAAACTAAGTAACTAGCAACTATATAGAAACTATATAGAGAGAAACTAAGTATGTTAGCAAATTATTAGAAAATGCAATTTTAAAATATATACAATAATAAAGTTGGGCCAAACCAATGGTTTTTATTGTAGCACTTTTCTCTTCAACAAGTGAAAATACTGCTTTTAAATACAGTCTATGTACACCTCCCACACTATTAAAATTATTTTCATTCATAAACGAAACGATTGCATATTATATTTAGGATGAGCGATTTATGCAGTCTTTGAAATAAAGCAAAAATTAATATAAAGAGGGGTTAACATAATGCTCAATTTTAAGGGTTAATTGCATGAGCTAAGAAAAATAAAGATACTTTTTAGTGTCATGGAATTTACCGTTGGTTTTTTGCGTTTATAGAAATTTAAAAAAGCTTGTGGTTTTTAAAATATAAGGCGTCAAAAATTCAAATTTTACAAATTTTAAGATGCGATAAGTTGAGAAGGGGTGGAGACGGGAGAAAATGTTCTTCTAACGAAATAAAATATTTATGAATATCTAAGAGCTGCTAAAATTTCAGATCTTTGTAAGGTACGATGTAGAAGAAAAATGGTATCAAAAATTTGCATGTTCGTATAAAATTTCAGCTTTCTATCTTCAAAGGTGTAGAAGTTCTGTAAACATGTCCATAATAATTTGTTGATTCGTGTCTATAATAGGATAATATTCTTTTCCATAATATTCTTCTCCATAAGTTTATATTATAGCTTGTTTACGGACTGAATTAGGTACACTAAAAAGATCAAAATAGAAACAAACTGAATAAAAAATTAAAAATTTTATCTAAAAATTTGTTTAAACCGATCGAAACCAATGATGTAATAAAGGAAAATCAAAGTAAGATGTGTTTTAGTAAGAGGTGTGAAAAATTGGTCGAAAATACAGCTGTTTACCTTATACAATAAACTTAGAAGCAGTTTTTCTAGTCCAGATTCTTAGATTTGTTTAATTTGAGTTGTTCCAACATTTTTTCTACAAAAATACATAATTCAAACTCCTTGTACAATACATGTCTTCTTTTTGGTATTAAAAATGTTTTGAAAATTGATTCCCGATGCAAATCTCTTAATATTGTTGTTATTGTTGAAAAAAGTTCAGTAAAACATTCCGAAAATTTTCATTCTTCTAGTTGTTGTTTGCAGCTTTATGGTAAGAACTTATTCCATTAATTTTTTCTTAAATTCCTTCACATTAATTAGTGTAATTTTAGCTATTTTGTTATTAATTTTAAAATTTTGATTCAATTCTGATTATTTTTATAATATGTACAATATTTTTGATTGAAATTATAATTTTGACTTATGATGTTCATTCTCATTTTGAATTGAAAAGCAATTTTTAATTTTCATGAAAAAAAAAAAATATCCTCATTAATATTTAAAAATAAAAATTTTCTTGAATATATTTATACTAAAATTGCGCGATTAAATTATAGATTTTGTTTATATTCAAGTCGGGTAGGGTTTAGTTTGGGGTGTGTAATGGGAATCAATATTAGGTTTAGTTTATGTGTTAGGTTAGATTAAGTTGTTGAAACGTTTTCCATGTATATTCCCTTGAAACCGCAATATTATTCCCAAGGCTAGGAACAGTGTCTTGTCCACCCTATGTCCGGATTTAGGTCTTAATCTTTAAGAATTTTAAAATTTTGCCTTTTAATATGAAATATGGGGACCTCAGTTCAAACCCAAATTTTGCCTCTCTCTAGGGGCCCAGAAAAGCAAGAAATTACAGTACAAAGTTGTACTGTAATTTTCATCTTTAGTATAAATTAAATAAACAAAATTAAATGAAAAAATCATTACAATTTTAATGATCATAATGATTTTAAAGTTTTTAAAATATAAATTTGTCAGAAATACCCTACATATTATGCATTTACGCTTATTAATGTAAAGTTTTAAGGTTTCATTGAGAAATTTTATAAAACTAGTTTGTTTTTACATTTTGCAACATTATGAAGTTTGGAATTTATTTGAGATAATGAAATGATGAATGAATACGTTTCAAAATTATCAATTTTATTCTTGATATTTGAATATTTTCATCGTTTGTTCCAATTATATTTAGGTAAACGGCAATAACTCGGTCCCATGCATATAATTTTCTTCTAAAAAAATTTACATTAAGTTACAAATCAAAATTAAATAGGTTTTTAAATTATTTTTTTACAATTAAGTTGATTTTCGAGTCCACAGCGCTTCCGATATAATTTTGAATTTATTATTTAGTTTTTGTGGAGCATGAATAGTTCAATTTTTTCAGAGAATGTTGTAATTTCACCTAAAATTTAAGAAAAAATATATTTTTTATTATTGTGGTTCTATGGTTTTTCTTCAGAGTTAGAAAAATGATTAAAAACATTTAAGACCGCTTTAGGTACATTCACTTAATACTCATTTTCTTGTTAGAGAAACTAAGTAACTAGCAACTATATAGAAACTATATAGAGAGAAACTAAGTATGTTAGCAAATTATTAGAAAATGCAATTTTAAAATATATACAATAATAAAGTTGGGCCAAACCAATGGTTTTTATTGTAGCACTTTTCTCTTCAACAAGTGAAAATAATGCTTTTAAATACAGTCTATGTACACCTCCCACACTATTAAAATTATTTTCATTCATAAACGAAACGATTGCATATTATATTTAGGATGAGCGATTTATGCAGTCTTTGAAATAAAGCAAAAATTAATATAAAGAGGGGTTAACATAATGCTCAATTTTAATGGTTAATTGCATGAGCTAAGAAAAATAAAGATACTTTTTAGTGTCATGGAATTTACCGTTGGTTTTTTGCGTTTATAGAAATTTAAAAAAGCTTGTGGTTTTTAAAATATAAGGCGTCAAAAATTCAAATTTTACAAATTTTAAGATGCGATAAGTTGAGAAGGGGTGGAGACGGGAGAAAATGTTCTTCTAACGAAATAAAATATTTATGAATATCTAAGAGCTGCTAAAATTTCAGATCTTTGTAAGGTACGATGTAGAAGAAAAATGGTATCAAAAATTTGCATGTTCGTATAAAATTTCAGCTTTCTATCTTCAAAGGTGTAGAAGTTCTGTAAACATGTCCATAATAATTTGTTGATTCGTGTCTATAATAGGATAATATTCTTTTCCATAATATTCTTCTCCATAAGTTTATATTATAGCTTGTTTACGGACTGAATTAGGTACACTAAAAAGATCAAAATAGAAACAAACTGAATAAAAAATTAAAAATTTTATCTAAAAATTTGTTTAAACCGATCGAAACCAATGATGTAATAAAGGAAAATCAAAGTAAGATGTGTTTTAGTAAGAGGTGTGAAAAATTGGTCGAAAATACAGCTGTTTACCTTATACAATAAACTTAGAAGCAGTTTTTCTAGTCCAGATTCTTAGATTTGTTTAATTTGAGTTGTTCCAACATTTTTTCTACAAAAATACATAATTCAAACTCCTTGTACAATACATGTCTTCTTTTTGGTATTAAAAATGTTTTGAAAATTGATTCCCGATGCAAATCTCTTAATATTGTTGTTATTGTTGAAAAAAGTTCAGTAAAACATTCCGAAAATTTTCATTCTTCTAGTTGTTGTTTGCAGCTTTATGGTAAGAACTTATTCCATTAATTTTTTCTTAAATTCCTTCACATTAATTAGTGTAATTTTAGCTATTTTGTTATTAATTTTAAAATTTTGATTCAATTCTGATTATTTTTATAATATGTACAATATTTTTGATTGAAATTATAATTTTGACTTATGATGTTCATTCTCATTTTGAATTGAAAAGCAATTTTTAATTTTCATGAAAAAAAAAAAATATCCTCATTAATATTTAAAAATAAAAATTTTCTTGAATATATTTATACTAAAATTGCGCGATTAAATTATAGATTTTGTTTATATTCAAGTCGGGTAGGGTTTAGTTTGGGGTGTGTAATGGGAATCAATATTAGGTTTAGTTTATGTGTTAGGTTAGATTAAGTTGTTGAAACGTTTTCCATGTATATTCCCTTGAAACCGCAATATTATTCCCAAGGCTAGGAACAGTGTCTTGTCCACCCTATGTCCGGATTTAGGTCTTAATCTTTAAGAATTTTAAAATTTTGCCTTTTAATATGAAATATGGGGACCTCAGTTCAAATCCAAATTTTACATTTTGAAAAAAAAATTTTTTTTTTGTATGCAATAATTTTTTTTTTTTTTAATGAAATTTAATGAAATTTGGGTTTGCTATTTAAAGTTTCGGTTGTATTGTAGTGAATGAGTTCGAACCCAAATTTTGCCTACATTGTATTTAAACATAAAAATAAGAAAATAGGTGAAATATTTTTATTAAATCAAAATTATATTAACACTATTAACAGAAAAAAGCAAGAATTAGTGTTTTGTTCTCTCTCTAGGGGCCCAGAAAAGCAAGAAATTACAGTACAAAGTTGTACTGTAATTTTCATCTTTAGTATAAATTTTTTTTTTTCTTCACTCCTATAAGGAGCATAGGGCTAGTTCATGATATCTCTATCATGTCCTAGTTTCTATAGTCATAGAGAGTTAGCTAGGTAGGTGACTAGCCTACCGTAGTTTTTATTTATATTAAATATTTCCGTTTTATTAATATTTTACTGCTTATTTTTCTTAGTCTTTTTAGTATCGCATATTATGAATATTTGAAAATTACTTGTACAAATTTATTAATATTGCATATTAAGTTATATAATATTGAATATAATTTTTATAGTGACCTGACCGGGGTTTGAACCCGAGACCCTTCGGTTAAAGGGCCGGTGCCATAACCACTGCACCAATGGTCAGATATTATAAATTAAATAAACAAAATTAAATGAAAAAATCATTACAATTTTAATGATCATAATGATTTTAAAGTTTTTAAAATATAAATTTGTCAGAAATACCCTACATATTATGCATTTACGCTTATTAATGTAAAGTTTTAAGGTTTCATTGAGAAATTTTATAAAACTAGTTTGTTTTTACATTTTGCAACATTATGAAGTTTGGAATTTATTTGAGATAATGAAATGATGAATGAATACGTTTCAAAATTATCAATTTTATTCTTGATATTTGAATATTTTCATCGTTTGTTCCAATTATATTTAGGTAAACGGCAATAACTCGGTCCCATGCATATAATTTTCTTCTAAAAAAATTTACATTAAGTTACAAATCAAAATTAAATAGGTTTTTAAATTATTTTTTTACAATTAAGTTGATTTTCGAGTCCACAGCGCTTCCGATATAATTTTGAATTTATTATTTAGTTTTTGTGGAGCATGAATAGTTCAATTTTTTCAGAGAATGTTGTAATTTCACCTAAAATTTAAGAAAAAATATATTTTTTATTATTGTGGTTCTATGGTTTTTCTTCAGAGTTAGAAAAATGATTAAAAACATTTAAGACCGCTTTAGGTACATTCACTTAATACTCATTTTCTTGTTAGAGAAACTAAGTAACTAGCAACTATATAGAAACTATATAGAGAGAAACTAAGTATGTTAGCAAATTATTAGAAAATGCAATTTTAAAATATATACAATAATAAAGTTGGGCCAAACCAATGGTTTTTATTGTAGCACTTTTCTCTTCAACAACTGAAAATAATGCTTTTAAATACAGTCTATGTACACCTCCCACACTATTAAAATTATTTTCATTCATAAACGAAACGATTGCATATTATATTTAGGATGAGCGATTTATGCAGTCTTTGAAATAAAGCAAAAATTAATATAAAGAGGGGTTAACATAATGCTCAATTTTAATGGTTAATTGCATGAGCTAAGAAAAATAAAGATACTTTTTAGTGTCATGGAATTTACCGTTGGTTTTTTGCGTTTATAGAAATTTAAAAAAGCTTGTGGTTTTTAAAATATAAGGCGTCAAAAATTCAAATTTTACAAATTTTAAGATGCGATAAGTTGAGAAGGGGTGGAGACGGGAGAAAATGTTCTTCTAACGAAATAAAATATTTATGAATATCTAAGAGCTGCTAAAATTTCAGATCTTTGTAAGGTACGATGTAGAAGAAAAATGGTATCAAAAATTTGCATGTTCGTATAAAATTTCAGCTTTCTATCTTCAAAGGTGTAGAAGTTCTGTAAACATGTCCATAATAATTTGTTGATTCGTGTCTATAATAGGATAATATTCTTTTCCATAATATTCTTCTCCATAAGTTTATATTATAGCTTGTTTACGGACTGAATTAGGTACACTAAAAAGATCAAAATAGAAACAAACTGAATAAAAAATTAAAAATTTTATCTAAAAATTTGTTTAAACCGATCGAAACCAATGATGTAATAAAGGAAAATCAAAGTAAGATGTGTTTTAGTAAGAGGTGTGAAAAATTGGTCGAAAATACAGCTGTTTACCTTATACAATAAACTTAGAAGCAGTTTTTCTAGTCCAGATTCTTAGATTTGTTTAATTTGAGTTGTTCCAACATTTTTTCTACAAAAATACATAATTCAAACTCCTTGTACAATACATGTCTTCTTTTTGGTATTAAAAATGTTTTGAAAATTGATTCCCGATGCAAATCTCTTAATATTGTTGTTATTGTTGAAAAAAGTTCAGTAAAACATTCCGAAAATTTTCATTCTTCTAGTTGTTGTTTGCAGCTTTATGGTAAGAACTTATTCCATTAATTTTTTCTTAAATTCCTTCACATTAATTAGTGTAATTTTAGCTATTTTGTTATTAATTTTAAAATTTTGATTCAATTCTGATTATTTTTATAATATGTACAATATTTTTGATTGAAATTATAATTTTGACTTATGATGTTCATTCTCATTTTGAATTGAAAAGCAATTTTTAATTTTCATGAAAAAAAAAAAATATCCTCATTAATATTTAAAAATAAAAATTTTCTTGAATATATTTATACTAAAATTGCGCGATTAAATTATAGATTTTGTTTATATTCAAGTCGGGTAGGGTTTAGTTTGGGGTGTGTAATGGGAATCAATATTAGGTTTAGTTTATGTGTTAGGTTAGATTAAGTTGTTGAAACGTTTTCCATGTATATTCCCTTGAAACCGCAATATTATTCCCAAGGCTAGGAACAGTGTCTTGTCCACCCTATGTCCGGATTTAGGTCTTAATCTTTAAGAATTTTAAAATTTTGCCTTTTAATATGAAATATGGGGACCTCAGTTCAAATCCAAATTTTACATTTTGAAAAAAAAATTTTTTTTTTGTATGCAATAATTTTTTTTTTTTTAATGAAATTTAATGAAATTTGGGTTTGCTATTTAAAGTTTCGGTTGTATTGTAGTGAATGAGTTCGAACCCAAATTTTGCCTACATTGTATTTAAACATAAAAATAAGAAAATAGGTGAAATATTTTTATTAAATCAAAATTATATTAACACTATTAACAGAAAAAAGCAAGAATTAGTGTTTTGCCTCTCTCTAGGGGCCCAGAAAAGCAAGAAATTACAGTACAAAGTTGTACTGTAATTTTCATCTTTAGTATAAATTAAATAAACAAAATTAAATGAAAAAATCATTACAATTTTAATGATCATAATGATTTTAAAGTTTTTAAAATATAAATTTGTCAGAAATACCCTACATATTATGCATTTACGCTTATTAATGTAAAGTTTTAAGGTTTCATTGAGAAATTTTATAAAACTAGTTTGTTTTTACATTTTGCAACATTATGAAGTTTGGAATTTATTTGAGATAATGAAATGATGAATGAATACGTTTCAAAATTATCAATTTTATTCTTGATATTTGAATATTTTCATCGTTTGTTCCAATTATATTTAGGTAAACGGCAATAACTCGGTCCCATGCATATAATTTTCTTCTAAAAAAATTTACATTAAGTTACAAATCAAAATTAAATAGGTTTTTAAATTATTTTTTTACAATTAAGTTGATTTTCGAGTCCACAGCGCTTCCGATATAATTTTGAATTTATTATTTAGTTTTTGTGGAGCATGAATAGTTAAATTTTTTCAGAGAATGTTGTAATTTCACCTAAAATTTAAGAAAAAATATATTTTTTATTATTGTGGTTCTATGGTTTTTCTTCAGAGTTAGAAAAATGATTAAAAACATTTAAGACCGCTTTAGGTACATTCACTTAATACTCATTTTCTTGTTAGAGAAACTAAGTAACTAGCAACTATATAGAAACTATATAGAGAGAAACTAAGTATGTTAGCAAATTATTAAAAAATGCAATTTTAAAATATATACAATAATAAAGTTGGGCCAAACCAATGGTTTTTATTGTAGCACTTTTCTCTTCAACAAGTGAAAATAATGCTTTTAAATACAGTCTATGTACACCTCCCACACTATTAAAATTATTTTCATTCATAAACGAAACGATTGCATATTATATTTAGGATGAGCGATTTATGCAGTCTTTGAAATAAAGCAAAAATTAATATAAAGGGGGGTTAACATAATGCTCAATTTTAATGGTTAATTGCATGAGCTAAGAAAAATAAAGATACTTTTTAGTGTCATGGAATTTACCGTTGGTTTTTTGCATTTATAGAAATTTAAAAAAGCTTGTGGTTTTTAAAATATAAGGCGTCAAAAATTCAAATTTTACAAATTTTAAGATGCGATAAGTTGAGAAGGGGTGGAGACGGGAGAAAATGTTCTTCTAACGAAATAAAATATTTATGAATTTCTAAGAGCTGCTAAAATTTCAGATCTTTGTAAGGTACGATGTAGAAGAAAAATGGTATCAAAAATTTGCATGTTCGTATAAAATTTCAGCTTTCTATCTTCAAAGGTGTAGAAGTTCTGTAAACATGTCCATAATAATTTGTTGATTCGTGTCTATAATAGGATAATATTCTTTTCCATAATATTCTTCTCCATAAGTTTATATTATAGCTTGTTTACGGACTGAATTAGGTACACTAAAAAGATCAAAATAGAAACAAACTGAATAAAAAATTAAAAATTTTATCTAAAAATTTGTTTAAACCGATCGAAACCAATGATGTAATAAAGGAAAATCAAAGTAAGATGTGTTTTAGTAAGAGGTGTGAAAAATTGGTCGAAAATACAGCTGTTTACCTTATACAATAAACTTAGAAGCAGTTTTTCTAGTCCAGATTCTTAGATTTGTTTAATTTGAGTTGTTCCAACATTTTTTCTACAAAAATACATAATTCAAACTCCTTGTACAATACATGTCTTCTTTTTGGTATTAAAAATGTTTTGAAAATTGATTCCCGATGCAAATCTCTTAATATTGTTGTTATTGTTGAAAAAAGTTCAGTAAAACATTCCGAAAATTTTCATTCTTCTAGTTGTTGTTTGCAGCTTTATGGTAAGAACTTATTCCATTAATTTTTTCTTAAATTCCTTCACATTAATTAGTGTAATTTTAGCTATTTTGTTATTAATTTTAAAATTTTGATTCAATTCTGATTATTTTTATAATATGTACAATATTTTTGATTGAAATTATAATTTTGACTTATGATGTTCATTCTCATTTTGAATTGAAAAGCAATTTTTAATTTTCATGAAAAAAAAAAAATATCCTCATTAATATTTAAAAATAAAAATTTTCTTGAATATATTTATACTAAAATTGCGCGATTAAATTATAGATTTTGTTTATATTCAAGTCGGGTAGGGTTTAGTTTGGGGTGTGTAATGGGAATCAATATTAGGTTTAGTTTATGTGTTAGGTTAGATTAAGTTGTTGAAACGTTTTCCATGTATATTCCCTTGAAACCGCAATATTATTCCCAAGGCTAGGAACAGTGTCTTGTCCACCCTATGTCCGGATTTAGGTCTTAATCTTTAAGAATTTTAAAATTTTGCCTTTTAATATGAAATATGGGGACCTCAGTTCAAATCCAAATTTTACATTTTGAAAAAAAAATTTTTTTTTTGTATGCAATAATTTTTTTTTTTTTAATGAAATTTAATGAAATTTGGGTTTGCTATTTAAAGTTTCGGTTGTATTGTAGTGAATGAGTTCGAACCCAAATTTTGCCTACATTGTATTTAAACATAAAAATAAGAAAATAGGTGAAATATTTTTATTAAATCAAAATTATATTAACACTATTAACAGAAAAAAGCAAGAATTAGTGTTTTGCCTCTCTCTAGGGGCCCAGAAAAGCAAGAAATTACAGTACAAAGTTGTACTGTAATTTTCATCTTTAGTATAAATTTTTTTCCTTCTTCACTCCTATAAGGAGCATAGGGCTAGTTCATGATATCTCTATCATGTCCTAGTTTCTATAGTCATAGAGAGTTAGCTAGGTAGGTGACTAGCCTACCGTAGTTTTTATTTATATTAAATATTTCCGTTTTATTAATATTTTACTGCTTATTTTTCTTAGTCTTTTTAGTATCGCATATTATGAATATTTGAAAATTACTTGTACAAATTTATTAATATTGCATATTAAGTTATATAATATTGAATATAATTTTTATAGTGACCTGACCGGGGTTTGAACCCGAGACCCTTCGGTTAAAGGGCCGGTGCCATAACCACTGCACCAATGGTCAGATATTATAAATTAAATAAACAAAATTAAATGAAAAAATCATTACAATTTTAATGATCATAATGATTTTAAAGTTTTTAAAATATAAATTTGTCAGAAATACCCTACATATTATGCATTTACGCTTATTAATGTAAAGTTTTAAGGTTTCATTGAGAAATTTTATAAAACTAGTTTGTTTTTACATTTTGCAACATTATGAAGTTTGGAATTTATTTGAGATAATGAAATGATGAATGAATACGTTTCAAAATTATCAATTTTATTCTTGATATTTGAATATTTTCATCGTTTGTTCCAATTATATTTAGGTAAACGGCAATAACTCGGTCCCATGCATATAATTTTCTTCTAAAAAAATTTACATTAAGTTACAAATCAAAATTAAATAGGTTTTTAAATTATTTTTTTACAATTAAGTTGATTTTCGAGTCCACAGCGCTTCCGATATAATTTTGAATTTATTATTTAGTTTTTGTGGAGCATGAATAGTTCAATTTTTTCAGAGAATGTTGTAATTTCACCTAAAATTTAAGAAAAAATATATTTTTTATTATTGTGGTTCTATGGTTTTTCTTCAGAGTTAGAAAAATGATTAAAAACATTTAAGACCGCTTTAGGTACATTCACTTAATACTCATTTTCTTGTTAGAGAAACTAAGTAACTAGCAACTATATAGAAACTATATAGAGAGAAACTAAGTATGTTAGCAAATTATTAGAAAATGCAATTTTAAAATATATACAATAATATAGTTGGGCCAAACCAATGGTTTTTATTGTAGCACTTTTCTCTTCAACAAGTGAAAATAATGCTTTTAAATACAGTCTATGTACACCTCCCACACTATTAAAATTATTTTCATTCATAAACGAAACGATTGCATATTATATTTAGGATGAGCGATTTATGCAGTCTTTGAAATAAAGCAAAAATTAATATAAAGAGGGGTTAACATAATGCTCAATTTTAATGGTTAATTGCATGAGCTAAGAAAAATAAAGATACTTTTTAGTGTCATGGAATTTACCGTTGGTTTTTTGCGTTTATAGAAATTTAAAAAAGCTTGTGGTTTTTAAAATATAAGGCGTCAAAAATTCAAATTTTACAAATTTTAAGATGCGATAAGTTGAGAAGGGGTGGAGACGGGAGAAAATGTTCTTCTAACGAAATAAAATATTTATGAATATCTAAGAGCTGCTAAAATTTCAGATCTTTGTAAGGTACGATGTAGAAGAAAAATGGTATCAAAAATTTGCATGTTCGTATAAAATTTCAGCTTTCTATCTTCAAAGGTGTAGAAGTTCTGTAAACATGTCCATAATAATTTGTTGATTCGTGTCTATAATAGGATAATATTCTTTTCCATAATATTCTTCTCCATAAGTTTATATTATAGCTTGTTTACGGACTGAATTAGGTACACTAAAAAGATCAAAATAGAAACAAACTGAATAAAAAATTAAAAATTTTATCTAAAAATTTGTTTAAACCGATCGAAACCAATGATGTAATAAAGGAAAATCAAAGTAAGATGTGTTTTAGTAAGAGGTGTGAAAAATTGGTCGAAAATACAGCTGTTTACCTTATACAATAAACTTAGAAGCAGTTTTTCTAGTCCAGATTCTTAGATTTGTTTAATTTGAGTTGTTCCAACATTTTTTCTACAAAAATACATAATTCAAACTCCTTGTACAATACATGTCTTCTTTTTGGTATTAAAAATGTTTTGAAAATTGATTCCCGATGCAAATCTCTTAATATTGTTGTTATTGTTGAAAAAAGTTCAGTAAAACATTCCGAAAATTTTCATTCTTCTAGTTGTTGTTTGCAGCTTTATGGTAAGAACTTATTCCATTAATTTTTTCTTAAATTCCTTCACATTAATTAGTGTAATTTTAGCTATTTTGTTATTAATTTTAAAATTTTGATTCAATTCTGATTATTTTTATAATATGTACAATATTTTTGATTGAAATTATAATTTTGACTTATGATGTTCATTCTCATTTTGAATTGAAAAGCAATTTTTAATTTTCATGAAAAAAAAAAAATATCCTCATTAATATTTAAAAATAAAAATTTTCTTGAATATATTTATACTAAAATTGCGCGATTAAATTATAGATTTTGTTTATATTCAAGTCGGGTAGGGTTTAGTTTGGGGTGTGTAATGGGAATCAATATTAGGTTTAGTTTATGTGTTAGGTTAGATTAAGTTGTTGAAACGTTTTCCATGTATATTCCCTTGAAACCGCAATATTATTCCCAAGGCTAGGAACAGTGTCTTGTCCACCCTATGTCCGGATTTAGGTCTTAATCTTTAAGAATTTTAAAATTTTGCCTTTTAATATGAAATATGGGGACCTCAGTTCAAATCCAAATTTTACATTTTGAAAAAAAAATTTTTTTTTTGTATGCAATAATTTTTTTTTTTTTAATGAAATTTAATGAAATTTGGGTTTGCTATTTAAAGTTTCGGTTGTATTGTAGTGAATGAGTTCGAACCCAAATTTTGCCTACATTGTATTTAAACATAAAAATAAGAAAATAGGTGAAATATTTTTATTAAATCAAAATTATATTAACACTATTAACAGAAAAAAGCAAGAATTAGTGTTTTGCCTCTCTCTAGGGGCCCAGAAAAGCAAGAAATTACAGTACAAAGTTGTACTGTAATTTTCATCTTTAGTATAAATTAAATAAACAAAATTAAATGAAAAAATCATTACAATTTTAATGATCATAATGATTTTAAAGTTTTTAAAATATAAATTTGTCAGAAATACCCTACATATTATGCATTTACGCTTATTAATGTAAAGTTTTAAGGTTTCATTGAGAAATTTTATAAAACTAGTTTGTTTTTACATTTTGCAACATTATGAAGTTTGGAATTTATTTGAGATAATGAAATGATGAATGAATACGTTTCAAAATTATCAATTTTATTCTTGATATTTGAATATTTTCATCGTTTGTTCCAATTATATTTAGGTAAACGGCAATAACTCGGTCCCATGCATATAATTTTCTTCTAAAAAAATTTACATTAAGTTACAAATCAAAATTAAATAGGTTTTTAAATTATTTTTTTACAATTAAGTTGATTTTCGAGTCCACAGCGCTTCCGATATAATTTTGAATTTATTATTTAGTTTTTGTGGAGCATGAATAGTTCAATTTTTTCAGAGAATGTTGTAATTTCACCTAAAATTTAAGAAAAAATATATTTTTTATTATTGTGGTTCTATGGTTTTTCTTCAGAGTTAGAAAAATGATTAAAAACATTTAAGACCGCTTTAGGTACATTCACTTAATACTCATTTTCTTGTTAGAGAAACTAAGTAACTAGCAACTATATAGAAACTATATAGAGAGAAACTAAGTATGTTAGCAAATTATTAGAAAATGCAATTTTAAAATATATACAATAATAAAGTTGGGCCAAACCAATGGTTTTTATTGTAGCACTTTTCTCTTCAACAAGTGAAAATAATGCTTTTAAGTACAGTCTATGTACACCTCCCACACTATTAAAATTATTTTCATTCATAAACGAAACGATTGCATATTATATTTAGGATGAGCGATTTATGCAGTCTTTGAAATAAAGCAAAAATTAATATAAAGAGGGGTTAACATAATGCTCAATTTTAATGGTTAATTGCATGAGCTAAGAAAAATAAAGATACTTTTTAGTGTCATGGAATTTACCGTTGGTTTTTTGCGTTTATAGAAATTTAAAAAAGCTTGTGGTTTTTAAAATATAAGGCGTCAAAAATTCAAATTTTACAAATTTTAAGATGCGATAAGTTGAGAAGGGGTGGAGACGGGAGAAAATGTTCTTCTAACGAAATAAAATATTTATGAATATCTAAGAGCTGCTAAAATTTCAGATCTTTGTAAGGTACGATGTAGAAGAAAAATGGTATCAAAAATTTGCATGTTCGTATAAAATTTCAGCTTTCTATCTTCAAAGGTGTAGAAGTTCTGTAAACATGTCCATAATAATTTGTTGATTCGTGTCTATAATAGGATAATATTCTTTTCCATAATATTCTTCTCCATAAGTTTATATTATAGCTTGTTTACGGACTGAATTAGGTACACTAAAAAGATCAAAATAGAAACAAACTGAATAAAAAATTAAAAATTTTATCTAAAAATTTGTTTAAACCGATCGAAACCAATGATGTAATAAAGGAAAATCAAAGTAAGATGTGTTTTAGTAAGAGGTGTGAAAAATTGGTCGAAAATACAGCTGTTTACCTTATACAATAAACTTAGAAGCAGTTTTTCTAGTCCAGATTCTTAGATTTGTTTAATTTGAGTTGTTCCAACATTTTTTCTACAAAAATACATAATTCAAACTCCTTGTACAATACATGTCTTCTTTTTGGTATTAAAAATGTTTTGAAAATTGATTCCCGATGCAAATCTCTTAATATTGTTGTTATTGTTGAAAAAAGTTCAGTAAAACATTCCGAAAATTTTCATTCTTCTAGTTGTTGTTTGCAGCTTTATGGTAAGAACTTATTCCATTAATTTTTTCTTAAATTCCTTCACATTAATTAGTGTAATTTTAGCTATTTTGTTATTAATTTTAAAATTTTGATTCAATTCTGATTATTTTTATAATATGTACAATATTTTTGATTGAAATTATAATTTTGACTTATGATGTTCATTCTCATTTTGAATTGAAAAGCAATTTTTAATTTTCATGAAAAAAAAAAAATATCCTCATTAATATTTAAAAATAAAAATTTTCTTGAATATATTTATACTAAAATTGCGCGATTAAATTATAGATTTTGTTTATATTCAAGTCGGGTAGGGTTTAGTTTGGGGTGTGTAATGGGAATCAATATTAGGTTTAGTTTATGTGTTAGGTTAGATTAAGTTGTTGAAACGTTTTCCATGTATATTCCCTTGAAACCGCAATATTATTCCCAAGGCTAGGAACAGTGTCTTGTCCACCCTATGTCCGGATTTAGGTCTTAATCTTTAAGAATTTTAAAATTTTGCCTTTTAATATGAAATATGGGGACCTCAGTTCAAATCCAAATTTTACATTTTGAAAAAAAAATTTTTTTTTTGTATGCAATAATTTTTTTTTTTTTAATGAAATTTAATGAAATTTGGGTTTGCTATTTAAAGTTTCGGTTGTATTGTAGTGAATGAGTTCGAACCCAAATTTTGCCTACATTGTATTTAAACATAAAAATAAGAAAATAGGTGAAATATTTTTATTAAATCAAAATTATATTAACACTATTAACAGAAAAAAGCAAGAATTAGTGTTTTGCCTCTCTCTAGGGGCCCAGAAAAGCAAGAAATTACAGTACAAAGTTGTACTGTAATTTTCATCTTTAGTATAAATTAAATAAACAAAATTAAATGAAAAAATCATTACAATTTTAATGATCATAATGATTTTAAAGTTTTTAAAATATAAATTTGTCAGAAATACCCTACATATTATGCATTTACGCTTATTAATGTAAAGTTTTAAGGTTTCATTGAGAAATTTTATAAAACTAGTTTGTTTTTACATTTTGCAACATTATGAAGTTTGGAATTTATTTGAGATAATGAAATGATGAATGAATACGTTTCAAAATTATCAATTTTATTCTTGATATTTGAATATTTTCATCGTTTGTTCCAATTATATTTAGGTAAACGGCAATAACTCGGTCCCATGCATATAATTTTCTTCTAAAAAAATTTACATTAAGTTACAAATCAAAATTAAATAGGTTTTTAAATTATTTTTTTACAATTAAGTTGATTTTCGAGTCCACAGCGCTTCCGATATAATTTTGAATTTATTATTTAGTTTTTGTGGAGCATGAATAGTTCAATTTTTTCAGAGAATGTTGTAATTTCACCTAAAATTTAAGAAAAAATATATTTTTTATTATTGTGGTTCTATGGTTTTTCTTCAGAGTTAGAAAAATGATTAAAAACATTTAAGACCGCTTTAGGTACATTCACTTAATACTCATTTTCTTGTTAGAGAAACTAAGTAACTAGCAACTATATAGAAACTATATAGAGATAAACTAAGTATGTTAGCAAATTATTAGAAAATGCAATTTTAAAATATATACAATAATAAAGTTGGGCCAAACCAATGGTTTTTATTGTAGCACTTTTCTCTTCAACAAGTGAAAATAATGCTTTTAAATACAGTCTATGTACACCTCCCACACTATTAAAATTATTTTCATTCATAAACGAAACGATTGCATATTATATTTAGGATGAGCGATTTATGCAGTCTTTGAAATAAAGCAAAAATTAATATAAAGAGGGGTTAACATAATGCTCAATTTTAATGGTTAATTGCATGAGCTAAGAAAAATAAAGATACTTTTTAGTGTCATGGAATTTACCGTTGGTTTTTTGCGTTTATAGAAATTTAAAAAAGCTTGTGGTTTTTAAAATATAAGGCGTCAAAAATTCAAATTTTACAAATTTTAAGATGCGATAAGTTGAGAAGGGGTGGAGACGGGAGAAAATGTTCTTCTAACGAAATAAAATATTTATGAATATCTAAGAGCTGCTAAAATTTCAGATCTTTGTAAGGTACGATGTAGAAGAAAAATGGTATCAAAAATTTGCATGTTCGTATAAAATTTCAGCTTTCTATCTTCAAAGGTGTAGAAGTTCTGTAAACATGTCCATAATAATTTGTTGATTCGTGTCTATAATAGGATAATATTCTTTTCCATAATATTCTTCTCCATAAGTTTATATTATAGCTTGTTTACGGACTGAATTAGGTACACTAAAAAGATCAAAATAGAAACAAACTGAATAAAAAATTAAAAATTTTATCTAAAAATTTGTTTAAACCGATCGAAACCAATGATGTAATAAAGGAAAATCAAAGTAAGATGTGTTTTAGTAAGAGGTGTGAAAAATTGGTCGAAAATACAGCTGTTTACCTTATACAATAAACTTAGAAGCAGTTTTTCTAGTCCAGATTCTTAGATTTGTTTAATTTGAGTTGTTCCAACATTTTTTCTACAAAAATACATAATTCAAACTCCTTGTACAATACATGTCTTCTTTTTGGTATTAAAAATGTTTTGAAAATTGATTTCCGATGCAAATCTCTTAATATTGTTGTTATTGTTGAAAAAAGTTCAGTAAAACATTCCGAAAATTTTCATTCTTCTAGTTGTTGTTTGCAGCTTTATGGTAAGAACTTATTCCATTAATTTTTTCTTAAATTCCTTCACATTAATTAGTGTAATTTTAGCTATTTTGTTATTAATTTTAAAATTTTGATTCAATTCTGATTATTTTTATAATATGTACAATATTTTTGATTGAAATTATAATTTTGACTTATGATGTTCATTCTCATTTTGAATTGAAAAGCAATTTTTAATTTTCATGAAAAAAAAAAAATATCCTCATTAATATTTAAAAATAAAAATTTTCTTGAATATATTTATACTAAAATTGCGCGATTAAATTATAGATTTTGTTTATATTCAAGTCGGGTAGGGTTTAGTTTGGGGTGTGTAATGGGAATCAATATTAGGTTTAGTTTATGTGTTAGGTTAGATTAAGTTGTTGAAACGTTTTCCATGTATATTCCCTTGAAACCGCAATATTATTCCCAAGGCTAGGAACAGTGTCTTGTCCACCCTATGTCCGGATTTAGGTCTTAATCTTTAAGAATTTTAAAATTTTGCCTTTTAATATGAAATATGGGGACCTCAGTTCAAATCCAAATTTTACATTTTGAAAAAAAAATTTTTTTTTTGTATGCAATAATTTTTTTTTTTTTAATGAAATTTAATGAAATTTGGGTTTGCTATTTAAAGTTTCGGTTGTATTGTAGTGAATGAGTTCGAACCCAAATTTTGCCTACATTGTATTTAAACATAAAAATAAGAAAATAGGTGAAATATTTTTATTAAATCAAAATTATATTAACACTATTAACAGAAAAAAGCAAGAATTAGTGTTTTGCCTCTCTCTAGGGGCCCAGAAAAGCAAGAAATTACAGTACAAAGTTGTACTGTAATTTTCATCTTTAGTATAAATTAAATAAACAAAATTAAATGAAAAAATCATTACAATTTTAATGATCATAATGATTTTAAAGTTTTTAAAATATAAATTTGTCAGAAATACCCTACATATTATGCATTTACGCTTATTAATGTAAAGTTTTAAGGTTTCATTGAGAAATTTTATAAAACTAGTTTGTTTTTACATTTTGCAACATTATGAAGTTTGGAATTTATTTGAGATAATGAAATGATGAATGAATACGTTTCAAAATTATCAATTTTATTCTTGATATTTGAATATTTTCATCGTTTGTTCCAATTATATTTAGGTAAACGGCAATAACTCGGTCCCATGCATATAATTTTCTTCTAAAAAAATTTACATTAAGTTACAAATCAAAATTAAATAGGTTTTTAAATTATTTTTTTACAATTAAGTTGATTTTCGAGTCCACAGCGCTTCCGATATAATTTTGAATTTATTATTTAGTTTTTGTGGAGCATGAATAGTTCAATTTTTTCAGAGAATGTTGTAATTTCACCTAAAATTTAAGAAAAAATATATTTTTTATTATTGTGGTTCTATGGTTTTTCTTCAGAGTTAGAAAAATGATTAAAAACATTTAAGACCGCTTTAGGTACATTCACTTAATACTCATTTTCTTGTTAGAGAAACTAAGTAACTAGCAACTATATAGAAACTATATAGAGAGAAACTAAGTATGTTAGCAAATTATTAGAAAATGCAATTTTAAAATATATACAATAATAAAGTTGGGCCAAACCAATGGTTTTTATTGTAGCACTTTTCTCTTCAACAAGTGAAAATAATGCTTTTAAATACAGTCTATGTACACCTCCCACACTATTAAAATTATTTTCATTCATAAACGAAACGATTGCATATTATATTTAGGATGAGCGATTTATGCAGTCTTTGAAATAAAGCAAAAATTAATATAAAGAGGGGTTAACATAATGCTCAATTTTAATGGTTAATTGCATGAGCTAAGAAAAATAAAGATACTTTTTAGTGTCATGGAATTTACCGTTGGTTTTTTGCGTTTATAGAAATTTAAAAAAGCTTGTGGTTTTTAAAATATAAGGCGTCAAAAATTCAAATTTTACAAATTTTAAGATGCGATAAGTTGAGAAGGGGTGGAGACGGGAGAAAATGTTCTTCTAACGAAATAAAATATTTATGAATATCTAAGAGCTGCTAAAATTTCAGATCTTTGTAAGGTACGATGTAGAAGAAAAATGGTATCAAAAATTTGCATGTTCGTATAAAATTTCAGCTTTCTATCTTCAAAGGTGTAGAAGTTCTGTAAACATGTCCATAATAATTTGTTGATTCGTGTCTATAATAGGATAATATTCTTTTCCATAATATTCTTCTCCATAAGTTTATATTATAGCTTGTTTACGGACTGAATTAGGTACACTAAAAAGATCAAAATAGAAACAAACTGAATAAAAAATTAAAAATTTTATCTAAAAATTTGTTTAAACCGATCGAAACCAATGATGTAATAAAGGAAAATCAAAGTAAGATGTGTTTTAGTAAGAGGTGTGAAAAATTGGTCGAAAATACAGCTGTTTACCTTATACAATAAACTTAGAAGCAGTTTTTCTAGTCCAGATTCTTAGATTTGTTTAATTTGAGTTGTTCCAACATTTTTTCTACAAAAATACATAATTCAAACTCCTTGTACAATACATGTCTTCTTTTTGGTATTAAAAATGTTTTGAAAATTGATTCCCGATGCAAATCTCTTAATATTGTTGTTATTGTTGAAAAAAGTTCAGTAAAACATTCCGAAAATTTTCATTCTTCTAGTTGTTGTTTGCAGCTTTATGGTAAGAACTTATTCCATTAATTTTTTCTTAAATTCCTTCACATTAATTAGTGTAATTTTAGCTATTTTGTTATTAATTTTAAAATTTTGATTCAATTCTGATTATTTTTATAATATGTACAATATTTTTGATTGAAATTATAATTTTGACTTATGATGTTCATTCTCATTTTGAATTGAAAAGCAATTTTTAATTTTCATGAAAAAAAAAAAATATCCTCATTAATATTTAAAAATAAAAATTTTCTTGAATATATTTATACTAAAATTGCGCGATTAAATTATAGATTTTGTTTATATTCAAGTCGGGTAGGGTTTAGTTTGGGGTGTGTAATGGGAATCAATATTAGGTTTAGTTTATGTGTTAGGTTAGATTAAGTTGTTGAAACGTTTTCCATGTATATTCCCTTGAAACCGCAATATTATTCCCAAGGCTAGGAACAGTGTCTTGTCCACCCTATGTCCGGATTTAGGTCTTAATCTTTAAGAATTTTAAAATTTTGCCTTTTAATATGAAATATGGGGACCTCAGTTCAAATCCAAATTTTACATTTTGAAAAAAAAATTTTTTTTTTGTATGCAATAATTTTTTTTTTTTTAATGAAATTTAATGAAATTTGGGTTTGCTATTTAAAGTTTCGGTTGTATTGTAGTGAATGAGTTCGAACCCAAATTTTGCCTACATTGTATTTAAACATAAAAATAAGAAAATAGGTGAAATATTTTTATTAAATCAAAATTATATTAACACTATTAACAGAAAAAAGCAAGAATTAGTGTTTTGCCTCTCTCTAGGGGCCCAGAAAAGCAAGAAATTACAGTACAAAGTTGTACTGTAATTTTCATCTTTAGTATAAATTAAATAAACAAAATTAAATGAAAAAATCATTACAATTTTAATGATCATAATGATTTTAAAGTTTTTAAAATATAAATTTGTCAGAAATACCCTACATATTATGCATTTACGCTTATTAATGTAAAGTTTTAAGGTTTCATTGAGAAATTTTATAAAACTAGTTTGTTTTTACATTTTGCAACATTATGAAGTTTGGAATTTATTTGAGATAATGAAATGATGAATGAATACGTTTCAAAATTATCAATTTTATTCTTGATATTTGAATATTTTCATCGTTTGTTCCAATTATATTTAGGTAAACGGCAATAACTCGGTCCCATGCATATAATTTTCTTCTAAAAAAATTTACATTAAGTTACAAATCAAAATTAAATAGGTTTTTAAATTATTTTTTTACAATTAAGTTGATTTTCGAGTCCACAGCGCTTCCGATATAATTTTGAATTTATTATTTAGTTTTTGTGGAGCATGAATAGTTCAATTTTTTCAGAGAATGTTGTAATTTCACCTAAAATTTAAGAAAAAATATATTTTTTATTATTGTGGTTCTATGGTTTTTCTTCAGAGTTAGAAAAATGATTAAAAACATTTAAGACCGCTTTAGGTACATTCACTTAATACTCATTTTCTTGTTAGAGAAACTAAGTAACTAGCAACTATATAGAAACTATATAGAGAGAAACTAAGTATGTTAGCAAATTATTAGAAAATGCAATTTTAAAATATATACAATAATAAAGTTGGGCCAAACCAATGGTTTTTATTGTAGCACTTTTCTCTTCAACAAGTGAAAATAATGCTTTTAAATACAGTCTATGTACACCTCCCACACTATTAAAATTATTTTCATTCATAAACGAAACGATTGCATATTATATTTAGGATGAGCGATTTATGCAGTCTTTGAAATAAAGCAAAAATTAATATAAAGAGGGGTTAACATAATGCTCAATTTTAATGGTTAATTGCATGAGCTAAGAAAAATAAAGATACTTTTTAGTGTCATGGAATTTACCGTTGGTTTTTTGCGTTTATAGAAATTTAAAAAAGCTTGTGGTTTTTAAAATATAAGGCGTCAAAAATTCAAATTTTACAAATTTTAAGATGCGATAAGTTGAGAAGGGGTGGAGACGGGAGAAAATGTTCTTCTAACGAAATAAAATATTTATGAATATCTAAGAGCTGCTAAAATTTCAGATCTTTGTAAGGTACGATGTAGAAGAAAAATGGTATCAAAAATTTGCATGTTCGTATAAAATTTCAGCTTTCTATCTTCAAAGGTGTAGAAGTTCTGTAAACATGTCCATAATAATTTGTTGATTCGTGTCTATAATAGGATAATATTCTTTTCCATAATATTCTTCTCCATAAGTTTATATTATAGCTTGTTTACGGACTGAATTAGGTACACTAAAAAGATCAAAATAGAAACAAACTGAATAAAAAATTAAAAATTTTATCTAAAAATTTGTTTAAACCGATCGAAACCAATGATGTAATAAAGGAAAATCAAAGTAAGATGTGTTTTAGTAAGAGGTGTGAAAAATTGGTCGAAAATACAGCTGTTTACCTTATACAATAAACTTAGAAGCAGTTTTTCTAGTCCAGATTCTTAGATTTGTTTAATTTGAGTTGTTCCAACATTTTTTCTACAAAAATACATAATTCAAACTCCTTGTACAATACATGTCTTCTTTTTGGTATTAAAAATGTTTTGAAAATTGATTCCCGATGCAAATCTCTTAATATTGTTGTTATTGTTGAAAAAAGTTCAGTAAAACATTCCGAAAATTTTCATTCTTCTAGTTGTTGTTTGCAGCTTTATGGTAAGAACTTATTCCATTAATTTTTTCTTAAATTCCTTCCCATTAATTAGTGTAATTTTAGCTATTTTGTTATTAATTTTAAAATTTTGATTCAATTCTGATTATTTTTATAATATGTACAATATTTTTGATTGAAATTATAATTTTGACTTATGATGTTCATTCTCATTTTGAATTGAAAAGCAATTTTTAATTTTCATGAAAAAAAAAAAATATCCTCATTAATATTTAAAAATAAAAATTTTCTTGAATATATTTATACTAAAATTGCGCGATTAAATTATAGATTTTGTTTATATTCAAGTCGGGTAGGGTTTAGTTTGGGGTGTGTAATGGGAATCAATATTAGGTTTAGTTTATGTGTTAGGTTAGATTAAGTTGTTGAAACGTTTTCCATGTATATTCCCTTGAAACCGCAATATTATTCCCAAGGCTAGGAACAGTGTCTTGTCCACCCTATGTCCGGATTTAGGTCTTAATCTTTAAGAATTTTAAAATTTTGCCTTTTAATATGAAATATGGGGACCTCAGTTCAAATCCAAATTTTACATTTTGAAAAAAAAATTTTTTTTTTGTATGCAATAATTTTTTTTTTTTTAATGAAATTTAATGAAATTTGGGTTTGCTATTTAAAGTTTCGGTTGTATTGTAGTGAATGAGTTCGAACCCAAATTTTGCCTACATTGTATTTAAACATAAAAATAAGAAAATAGGTGAAATATTTTTATTAAATCAAAATTATATTAACACTATTAACAGAAAAAAGCAAGAATTAGTGTTTTGCCTCTCTCTAGGGGCCCAGAAAAGCAAGAAATTACAGTACAAAGTTGTACTGTAATTTTCATCTTTAGTATAAATTAAATAAACAAAATTAAATGAAAAAATCATTACAATTTTAATGATCATAATGATTTTAAAGTTTTTAAAATATAAATTTGTCAGAAATACCCTACATATTATGCATTTACGCTTATTAATGTAAAGTTTTAAGGTTTCATTGAGAAATTTTATAAAACTAGTTTGTTTTTACATTTTGCAATATTATGAAGTTTGGAATTTATTTGAGATAATGAAATGATGAATGAATACGTTTCAAAATTATCAATTTTATTCTTGATATTTGAATATTTTCATCGTTTGTTCCAATTATATTTAGGTAAACGGCAATAACTCGGTCCCATGCATATAATTTTCTTCTAAAAAAATTTACATTAAGTTACAAATCAAAATTAAATAGGTTTTTAAATTATTTTTTTACAATTAAGTTGATTTTCGAGTCCACAGCGCTTCCGATATAATTTTGAATTTATTATTTAGTTTTTGTGGAGCATGAATAGTTCAATTTTTTCAGAGAATGTTGTAATTTCACCTAAAATTTAAGAAAAAATATATTTTTTATTATTGTGGTTCTATGGTTTTTCTTCAGAGTTAGAAAAATGATTAAAAACATTTAAGACCGCTTTAGGTACATTCACTTAATACTCATTTTCTTGTTAGAGAAACTAAGTAACTAGCAACTATATAGAAACTATATAGAGAGAAACTAAGTATGTTAGCAAATTATTAGAAAATGCAATTTTAAAATATATACAATAATAAAGTTGGGCCAAACCAATGGTTTTTATTGTAGCACTTTTCTCTTCAACAAGTGAAAATAATGCTTTTAAATACAGTCTATGTACACCTCCCACACTATTAAAATTATTTTCATTCATAAACGAAACGATTGCATATTATATTTAGGATGAGCGATTTATGCAGTCTTTGAAATAAAGCAAAAATTAATATAAAGAGGGGTTAACATAATGCTCAATTTTAATGGTTAATTGCATGAGCTAAGAAAAATAAAGATACTTTTTAGTGTCATGGAATTTACCGTTGGTTTTTTGCGTTTATAGAAATTTAAAAAAGCTTGTGGTTTTTAAAATATAAGGCGTCAAAAATTCAAATTTTACAAATTTTAAGATGCGATAAGTTGAGAAGGGGTGGAGACGGGAGAAAATGTTCTTCTAACGAAATAAAATATTTATGAATATCTAAGAGCTGCTAAAATTTCAGATCTTTGTAAGGTACGATGTAGAAGAAAAATGGTATCAAAAATTTGCATGTTCGTATAAAATTTCAGCTTTCTATCTTCAAAGGTGTAGAAGTTTTGTAAACATGTCCATAATAATTTGTTGATTCGTGTCTATAATAGGATAATATTCTTTTCCATAATATTCTTCTCCATAAGTTTATATTATAGCTTGTTTACGGACTGAATTAGGTACACTAAAAAGATCAAAATAGAAACAAACTGAATAAAAAATTAAAAATTTTATCTAAAAATTTGTTTAAACCGATCGAAACCAATGATGTAATAAAGGAAAATCAAAGTAAGATGTGTTTTAGTAAGAGGTGTGAAAAATTGGTCGAAAATACAGCTGTTTACCTTATACAATAAACTTAGAAGCAGTTTTTCTAGTCCAGATTCTTAGATTTGTTTAATTTGAGTTGTTCCAACATTTTTTCTACAAAAATACATAATTCAAACTCCTTGTACAATACATGTCTTCTTTTTGGTATTAAAAATGTTTTGAAAATTGATTCCCGATGCAAATCTCTTAATATTGTTGTTATTGTTGAAAAAAGTTCAGTAAAACATTCCGAAAATTTTCATTCTTCTAGTTGTTGTTTGCAGCTTTATGGTAAGAACTTATTCCATTAATTTTTTCTTAAATTCCTTCACATTAATTAGTGTAATTTTAGCTATTTTGTTATTAATTTTAAAATTTTGATTCAATTCTGATTATTTTTATAATATGTACAATATTTTTGATTGAAATTATAATTTTGACTTATGATGTTCATTCTCATTTTGAATTGAAAAGCAATTTTTAATTTTCATGAAAAAAAAAAAATATCCTCATTAATATTTAAAAATAAAAATTTTCTTGAATATATTTATACTAAAATTGCGCGATTAAATTATAGATTTTGTTTATATTCAAGTCGGGTAGGGTTTAGTTTGGGGTGTGTAATGGGAATCAATATTAGGTTTAGTTTATGTGTTAGGTTAGATTATGTGTGCTCATCCTACCTCCCGGGGGACTGTGCCCACCCGGACGAGCAACTGAAGGATCTAGTGGACTTTTGTGGAAGGAGGAACTTCCAACTTATAATAGGAAGTGATGCCAATGCCCACCACACCGTCTGGGGAAGCAGCAATATAAACAAAAGAGGTGAGTGCCTACTTGAATTTATATATAGCAATAAATTAATGATTATGAATGAAGGCAATAGGCCGACATTCATAAATGCAATTAGGGAAGAGGTCCTTGACATCACCCTTTGCACTGAATTTATCGGTAGTAGGGTTGGTGGATGGCATGTCTCAAATGAGACATCCATCCACCACAAAGTGATACAGTACAAAGTTGTACTGTAATTTTCATCTTTAGTATAAATTAAATAAACAAAATTAAATGAAAAAATCATTACAATTTTAATGATCATAATGATTTTAAAGTTTTTAAAATATAAATTTGTCAGAAATACCCTACATATTATGCATTTACGCTTATTAATGTAAAGTTTTAAGGTTTCATTGAGAAATTTTATAAAACTAGTTTGTTTTTACATTTTGCAACATTATGAAGTTTGGAATTTATTTGAGATAATGAAATGATGAATGAATACGTTTCAAAATTATCAATTTTATTCTTGATATTTGAATATTTTCATCGTTTGTTCCAATTATATTTAGGTAAACGGCAATAACTCGGTCCCATGCATATAATTTTCTTCTAAAAAAATTTACATTAAGTTACAAATCAAAATTAAATAGGTTTTTAAATTATTTTTTTACAATTAAGTTGATTTTCGAGTCCACAGCGCTTCCGATATAATTTTGAATTTATTATTTAGTTTTTGTGGAGCATGAATAGTTCAATTTTTTCAGAGAATGTTGTAATTTCACCTAAAATTTAAGAAAAAATATATTTTTTATTATTGTGGTTCTATGGTTTTTCTTCAGAGTTAGAAAAATGATTAAAAACATTTAAGACCGCTTTAGGTACATTCACTTAATACTCATTTTCTTGTTAGAGAAACTAAGTAACTAGCAACTATATAGAAACTATATAGAGAGAAACTAAGTATGTTAGCAAATTATTAGAAAATGCAATTTTAAAATATATACAATAATAAAGTTGGGCCAAACCAATGGTTTTTATTGTAGCACTTTTCTCTTCAACAAGTGAAAATAATGCTTTTAAATACAGTCTATGTACACCTCCCACACTATTAAAATTATTTTCATTCATAAACGAAACGATTGCATATTATATTTAGGATGAGCGATTTATGCAGTCTTTGAAATAAAGCAAAAATTAATATAAAGAGGGGTTAACATAATGCTCAATTTTAATGGTTAATTGCATGAGCTAAGAAAAATAAAGATACTTTTTAGTGTCATGGAATTTACCGTTGGTTTTTTGCGTTTATAGAAATTTAAAAAAGCTTGTGGTTTTTAAAATATAAGGCGTCAAAAATTCAAATTTTACAAATTTTAAGATGCGATAAGTTGAGAAGGGGTGGAGACGGGAGAAAATGTTCTTCTAACGAAATAAAATATTTATGAATATCTAAGAGCTGCTAAAATTTCAGATCTTTGTAAGGTACGATGTAGAAGAAAAATGGTATCAAAAATTTGCATGTTCGTATAAAATTTCAGCTTTCTATCTTCAAAGGTGTAGAAGTTCTGTAAACATGTCCATAATAATTTGTTGATTCGTGTCTATAATAGGATAATATTCTTTTCCATAATATTCTTCTCCATAAGTTTATATTATAGCTTGTTTACGGACTGAATTAGGTACACTAAAAAGATCAAAATAGAAACAAACTGAATAAAAAATTAAAAATTTTATCTAAAAATTTGTTTAAACCGATCGAAACCAATGATGTAATAAAGGAAAATCAAAGTAAGATGTGTTTTAGTAAGAGGTGTGAAAAATTGGTCGAAAATACAGCTGTTTACCTTATACAATAAACTTAGAAGCAGTTTTTCTAGTCCAGATTCTTAGATTTGTTTAATTTGAGTTGTTCCAACATTTTTTCTACAAAAATACATAATTCAAACTCCTTGTACAATACATGTCTTCTTTTTGGTATTAAAAATGTTTTGAAAATTGATTCCCGATGCAAATCTCTTAATATTGTTGTTATTGTTCAAAAAAGTTCAGTAAAACATTCCGAAAATTTTCATTCTTCTAGTTGTTATTTGCAGCTTTATGGTAAGAACTTATTCCATTAATTTTTTCTTAAATTCCTTCACATTAATTAGTGTAATTTTAGCTATTTTGTTATTAATTTTAAAATTTTGATTCAATTCTGATTATTTTTATAATATGTACAATATTTTTGATTGAAATTATAATTTTGACTTATGATGTTCATTCTCATTTTGAATTGAAAAGCAATTTTTAATTTTCATGAAAAAAAAAAAATATCCTCATTAATATTTAAAAATAAAAATTTTCTTGAATATATTTATACTAAAATTGCGCGATTAAATTATAGATTTTGTTTATATTCAAGTCGGGTAGGGTTTAGTTTGGGGTGTGTAATGGGAATCAATATTAGGTTTAGTTTATGTGTTAGGTTAGATTAAGTTGTTGAAACGTTTTCCATGTATATTCCCTTGAAACCGCAATATTATTCCCAAGGCTAGGAACAGTGTCTTGTCCACCCTATGTCCGGATTTAGGTCTTAATCTTTAAGAATTTTAAAATTTTGCCTTTTAATATGAAATATGGGGACCTCAGTTCAAATCCAAATTTTACATTTTGAAAAAAAAATTTTTTTTTTGTATGCAATAATTTTTTTTTTTTTAATGAAATTTAATGAAATTTGGGTTTGCTATTTAAAGTTTCGGTTGTATTGTAGTGAATGAGTTCGAACCCAAATTTTGCCTACATTGTATTTAAACATAAAAATAAGAAAATAGGTGAAATATTTTTATTAAATCAAAATTATATTAACACTATTAACAGAAAAAAGCAAGAATTAGTGTTTTGCCTCTCTCTAGGGGCCCAGAAAAGCAAGAAATTACAGTACAAAGTTGTACTGTAATTTTCATCTTTAGTATAAATTAAATAAACAAAATTAAATGAAAAAATCATTACAATTTTAATGATCATAATGATTTTAAAGTTTTTAAAATATAAATTTGTCAGAAATACCCTACATATTATGCATTTACGCTTATTAATGTAAAGTTTTAAGGTTTCATTGAGAAATTTTATAAAACTAGTTTGTTTTTACATTTTGCAACATTATGAAGTTTGGAATTTATTTGAGATAATGAAATGATGAATGAATACGTTTCAAAATTATCAATTTTATTGTTGATATTTGAATATTTTCCAAGTTCCAATTATATTTAGGTAAACGGCAATAATTCGGTCCCATGCATATAATTTGCTTCTAAAAAAATTTACATTAAGTTACAAATCAAAATTAAATAGGTTTTTAAATTATTTTTTTACAATTAAGTTGATTTTCGAGTCCACAGCGCTTCCGATATAATTTTGAATTTATTATTTAGTTTTTGTGGAGCATGAATAGTTCAATTTTTTCAGAGAATGTTGTAATTTCACCTAAAATTTAAGAAAAAATATATTTTTTATTATTGTGGTTCAATGGTTTTTCTTCAGAGTTAGAAAAATGATTAAAAACATTTAAGACCGCTTTAGGTACATTCACTTAATACTCATTTTCTTGTTAGAGAAACTAAGTAACTAGCAACTATATAGAAACTATATAGAGAGAAACTAAGTATGTTAGAAAATTATTAGAAAATGCAATTTTAAAATATATACAATAATAAAGTTGGGCCAAACCAATGGTTTTTATTGTAGCACTTTTCTCTTCAACAAGTGAAAATAATGCTTTTAAATACAGTCTATGTACACCTCCCACACTATTAAAATTATTTTCATTCATAAACGAAACGATTGCATATTATATTTAGGATGAGCGATTTATGCAGTCTTTGAAATAAAGCAAAAATTAATATAAAGAGGGGTTAACATAATGCTCAATTTTAATGGTTAATTGCATGAGCTAAGAAAAATAAAGATACTTTTTAGTGTCATGGAATTTACCGTTGGTTTTTTGCGTTTATAGAAATTTAAAAAAGCTTGTGGTTTTTAAAATATAAGGCGTCAAAAATTCAAATTTTACAAATTTCAAGATGCGATAAGTTGAGAAGGGGTGGAGACGGGAGAAAATGTTCTTCTAACGAAATAAAATATTTATGAATATCTAAGAGCTGCTAAAATTTCAGACCTTTGTAAGGTACGATGTAGAAGAAAAATGGTATCAAAAATTTGCATGTTCGTATAAAATTTCAGCTTTCTATCTTCAAAGGTGTAGAAGTTCTGTAAACATGTCCATAATAATTTGTTGATTCGTGTCTATAATAGGATAATATTCTTTTCCATAATATTCTTCTCCATAAGTTTATATTATAGCTTGTTTACGGATTGAATTAGGTACACTAAAAAGATCAAAATAGAAACAAACTGAATAAAAAATTAAAAATTTTATCTAAAAATTTGTTTAAACCGATCGAAACCAATGATGTAATAAAGGAAAATCAAAGTAAGATGTGTTTTAGTAAGAGGTGTGAAAAATTAGTCGAAAATACAGCTGTTTACCTTATACAATAAACTTAGAAGCAGTTTTTCTAGTCCAGATTCTTAGATTTGTTTAATTTGAGTTGTTCCAACATTTTTTCTACAAAAATACATAATTCAAACTCCTTGTACAATACATGTCTTCTTTTTGGTATTAAAAATGTTTTGAAAATTGATTCCCGATGCAAATCTCTTAATATTGTTGTTATTGTTGAAAAAAGTTCAGTAAAACATTCCGAAAATTTTCATTCTTCTAGTTGTTATTTGCAGCTTTATGGTAAGAACTTATTCCATTAATTTTTTCTTAAATTCCTTCACATTAATTGGTGTAATTTTAGCTATTTTGTTATTAATTTTAAAATTTTGATTCAATTCTGATTATTTTTATAATATGTACAATATTTTTGATTGAAATTATAATTTTGACTTATGATGTTCATTCTGATTTTGAATTGAAAAGCAATTTTTAATTTTCATGAAAAAAAAAAATATCCTCATTAATATTTAAAAATAAAAATTTTCTTGAATATATTTATACTAAAATTGCGCGATTAAATTATAGATTTTGTTTATATTCAAGTCGGGTAGGGTTTAGTTTGGGGTGTGTAATGGGAATCAATATTAGGTTTAGTTTATGTGTTAGGTTAGATTAAGTTGTTGAAACGTTTTCCATGTATATTCCCTTGAAACCGCAATATTATTCCCAAGGCTAGGAACAGTGTCTTGTCCACCCTATGTCCGGATTTAGGTCTTAATCTTTAAGAATTTTAAAATTTTGCCTTTTAATATGAAATATGGGGACCTCAGTTCAAATCCAAATTTTACATTTTGAAAAAAAATTTTTTTTTTTGTATGCAATAATTTTTTTTTTTTAATGAAATTTAATGAAATTTGGGTTTGCTATTTAAAGTTTCGGTTGTATTGTAGTGAATGAGTTCGAACCCAAATTTTGCCTACATTGTATTTAAACATAAAAATAAGAAAATAGGTGAAATATTTTTATTAAATCAAAATTATATTAACACTATTAACAGAAAAAACAAGAATTCCATCCGCCCTCCCCCTTCACCCCCTCCCAAGATGCAATGTGACCATTCTTTGCAAAATGGTACTACATCTAATGGGGGTAATTGTTATTAACTTTTCGTGGTATAAATATTCTTTATAAATTTATTTTTGGAAGTGTGAGTTATAACAAGAATTGCACATTTCATTAACAAAATTTTTAAGGTTAATACAATCTACATTGCTTTATGAGAAAATATACGTATGTATTTATTTAGTTATGTGTTCTTTTCGCTATTTGCTGTAAATTAATGTTTTAATAGGGAAAACATAAATATACATTGAATTTCTTGACACTAAATTTTTGAAACAAAATTTAATAAGAAAATGTTAGTTAAACTTTTACAAATAGGATATTTTTCAAAAAAAAAAAAAAATTTAAGGGTAGAAACTCGCTGATATTGATTTTTTTCGGTAAAACTTTTTTAATTCGATTTTAAATAAGAAAAAAAAAAATGTCAATAAAAAAACTAGTTCATCTGACAATCCGCATTTTTCAGGTTTCGAACCTGAGACCCCTTGCATAATCGTATGCTATACACGTTATCCTAAATATTATTAGTATTAACTAATTATACATTCACGTATTTTGTTCGTATATACATTATAGAATCCAAATACATACATATGTACATGGATTCTAACTAGTATATAAGAATTCCTCGCTTAAAGTGCCTGTTGTCGACGGTAATTTACAATTTTGAACGACTTAACTTAAACGAGGTTCTATAGTAAATTACTCAAAACATATCGAATCTAAAAGGAGCTAATTATCTGTTTAATTATGCACTTTTTGTACCCTGCACCTTCGTGAAGGGTATATTCACTTTGGTATCAAGTTTGTAGCCACTTGAAGGAGTCGTCTCCGATGTAGACATATATATATATATTCTTGGTTTAGCCATGTCCGTCCGCTCGCAAAATAACCCAAAACGAATAACGCAATCGGCACCAAACTTTCACAAGTTGTTTCTTTCATGCAAGCGACAGCTGCTACTGTAATTGGACCGAATCGAACAACGGGTTCGGGTAGCTGCCACACAACTCAAAGATGTTTTGTTTATATATTTCAAAAAATGATAAAGATCTTAATATCAAATTTTGCACAGATCTGTCCAATTACACTCTACATATGTTTTGAAAATTTTAATGGAATGACACATATAACCCTGAAATTTTCATGGAAGGCTTGATTGGTTCGGGTGGCTGCCGTACAACTTCAACAGCTAATTTTAAATAAAAGTACAAATAATGAAGCTAGATTCATAAAACTTGCAAGTCATGTGTCCAATTGTAGGTCACATATATCTCTGAAGTTTTGATAGAGTGGCTTGACAGGTTCGGCTCGTTGCCATATAACTCCAACAGCTAATTTTAAATAAACGTACAAATAATAAAGCTAGATTCATAAAACTTGCAAGTCATGTGTCCAATTGTAGGTCACATATATCTCTGAAGTTTTGATGGAGTGGCTTGACAGGTTCGGCTCGTTGCCATATAACTCTAACAGCTAATTTTAAATAAACGTACAAATAATAAAGCAAGATTCATAAAACTTGGCAGTCATGTGCCCAATTGTAGGTCACATATATCCCTAAAGTTTTGATGGAATAGCTTAACAGTTTATTTTTATAATATGTACAATATTTTTGATTGTAATTATAATTTTGACTTATGTTCATTCTGATTTTGAATTGAAAAGCAATTTTTAATTTTCATGAAAAAAAAAAAATATCCTCATTAATATTTAAAAATAAAAATTTTCTTGAATATATTTATACTAAAATTGCGCGATTAAATTATAGATTTTGTTTATATTCAAGTCGGGTAGGGTTTAGTTTGGGGTGTGTAATGGGAATCAATATTAGGTTTAGTTTATGTGTTAGGTTAGATTAAGTTGTTGAAACGTTTTCCATGTATATTCCCTTGAAACCGCAATATTATTCCCAAGGCTAGGAACAGTGTCTTGTCCACCCTATGTCCGGATTTAGGTCTTAATCTTTAAGAATTTTAAAATTTTGCCTTTTAATATGAAATATGGGGACCTCAGTTCAAATCCAAATTTTACATTTTGAAAAAAAAATTTTTTTTTGTATGCAATAATTTTTTTTTTTTTTAATGAAATTTAATGAAATTTGGGTTTGCTATTTAAAGTTTCGGTTGTATTGTAGTGAATGAGTTCGAACCCAAATTTTGCCTACATTGTATTTAAACATAAAAATAAGAAAATAGGTGAAATATTTTTATTAAATCAAAATTATATTAACACTACTAACAGACAAAAGCAAGAATTAGGGTTTTGCCTCTCTCTAGGGGCCCAGAAAAGCAAGAAATTACAGTACAAAGTTGTACTGTAATTTTCATCTTTAGTATAAATTAAATAAACAAAATTAAATGAAAAAATCATTACAATTTTAATGATCATAATGATTTTAAAGTTTTTAGAATATAAATTTGTCAGAAATACCCTACATATTATGCATTTACGCTTATTAATGTAAAGTTTTAAGGTTTCATTGAGAAATTTTATAAAACTAGTTTGTTTTTACATTTTGCAACATTATGAAGTTTGGAATTTATTTGAGACAATGAAATGATGAATGAATATGTTTCAAAATTATCAATTTTATTGTTGATATTTGAATATTTTCATCGTTTGTTCCAATTATATTTAGGTAAACGGCAATAATTCGGTCCCATGCATATAATTTGCTTCTAAAAAAATTTACATTACGTTACAAATCAAAATTAAATAGGTTTTTAAATTATTTTTTTACAATTAAGTTGATTTTCGAGTCCACAGCGCTTCCGATATAATTTTGAATTTATTATTTAGTTTTTGTGGAGCATGAATAGTTCAATTTTTTCAGAGAATGTTGTAATTTCACCTAAAATTTAAGAAAAAATATATTTTTTATTATTGTGGTTCTATGGTTTTTCTTCAGAGTTAGAAAAATGATTAAAAACATTTAAGACCGCTTTAGGTACATTCACTTAATACTCATTTTCTTGTTAGAGAAACTAAGTAACTAGCAACTATATAGAAACTATATAGAGAGAAACTAAGTATGTTAGCAAATTATTAGAAAATGCAATTTTAAAATATATACAATAATAAAGTTGGGCCAAACCAATGGTTTTTATTGTAGCACTTTTCTCTTCAACAAGTGAAAATAATGCTTTTAAATACAGTCTATGTACACCTCCCACACTATTAAAATTATTTTCATTCATAAACGAAACGATTGCATATTATATTTAGGATGAGCGATTTATGCAGTCTTTGAAATAAAGCAAAAATTAATATAAAGAGGGGTTAACATAATACTCAATTTTAATGGTTAATTGCAGGAGCTAAGAAAAATAAAGATACTTTTTAGTGTCATGGAATTTACCGTTGGTTTTTTGCGTTTATAGAAATTTAAAAAAGCTTGTGGTTTTTAAAATATAAGGCGTCAAAAATTCAAATTTTACAAATTTCAAGATGCGATAAGTTGAGAAGGGGTGGAGACGGGAAAAAATGTTCTTCTAACGAAATAAAATATTTATGAATATCTAAGAGCTGCTAAAATTTCAGACTCCTGTAAGGTACGATGTAGAAGAAAAATGGTATCAAAAATTTGCATGTTCGTATAAAATTTCAGCTTTCTATCTTCAAAGGTGTAGAAGTTCTGTAAACATGTCCATAATAATTTGTTGATTCGTGTCTATAATAGAATAATATTCTTTTCCATAATATTCTTCTCCATAAGTTTATATTATAGCTTGTTTACGGACTGAATTAGGTACACTAAAAAGATCAAAATAGAAACAAACTGAATAAAAAATTAAAAATTTTATCTAAAAATTTGTTTAAACCGATCGAAACCAATGATGTAATAAAGGAAAATCAAAGTAAGATGTGTTTTAGTAAGAGGTGTGAAAAATTGGTCGAAAATACAGCTGTTTAGCTTATACAATAAACTTAGAAGCAGTTTTTCTAGTCCAGATTCTTAGATTTGTTTAATTTGAGTTGTTCCAACATTTTTTCTACAAAAATACAAAATTCAAACTCCTTGTACAATACATGTCTTCTTTTTGGTATTAAAAATGTTTTGAAAATTGATTCCCGATGCAAATCTCTTAATATTGTTGTTATTGTTGAAAAAAGTTCAGTAAAACATTCCGAAAATTTTCATTCTTCTAGTTGTTATTTGCAGCTTTATGGTAAGAACTTATTCCATTAATTTTTTCTTAAATTCCTTCACATTAATTAGTGTAATTTTAGCTATTTTGTTATTAATTTTAAAATTTTGATTCAATTCTGATTATTTTTATAATATGTACAATATTTTTGATTGAAATTATAATTTTGACTTATGATGTTCATTCTGATTTTGAATTGAAAAGCAATTTTTAATTTTCATGAAAAAAAAAAAATATCCTCATTAATATTTAAAAATAAAAATTTTCTTGAATATATTTATACTAAAATTGCGCGATTAAATTATAGATTTTGTTTATATTCAAGTCGGGTAGGGTTTAGTTTGGGGTGTGTAATGGGAATCAATATTAGGTTTAGTTTATGTGTTAGGTTAGATTAAGTTGTTGAAACGTTTTCCATGTATATTCCCTTGAAACCGCAATATTATTCCCAAGGCTAGGAACAGTGTCTTGTCCACCCTATGTCCAGATTTAGGTCTTAATCTTTAAGAATTTTAAAATTTTGCCTTTTAATATGAAATATGGGGACCTCAGTTCAAATCCAAATTTTACATTTTGAAAAAAAATTTTTTTTTTTGTATGCAATAATTTTTTTTTTTTTAATGAAATTTAATGAAATTTGGGTTTGCTATTTAAAGTTTCGGTTGTATTGTAGTGAATGAGTTCGAACCCAAATTTTGCCTACATTGTATTTAAACATAAAAATAAGAAAATAGGTGAAATATTTTTATTAAATCAAAATTATATTAACACTATTAACAGAAAAAAGCAAGAATTAGTGTTTTGCCTCTCTCTAGGGGCCCAGAAAAGCAAGAAATTACAGTACAAAGTTGTACTGTAATTTTCATCTTTAGTATAAATTAAATAAACAAAATTAAATGAAAAAATCATTACAATTTTAATGATCATAATGATTTTAAAGTTTTTAAAATATAAATTTGTCAGAAATACCCTACATATTATGCATTTACGCTTATTAATGTAAAGTTTTAAGGTTTCATTGAGAAATTTTATAAAACTAGTTTGTTTTTACATTTTGCAACATTATGAAGTTTGGAATTTATTTGAGATAATGAAATGATGAATGAATACGTTTCAAAATTATCAATTTTATTCTTGATATTTGAATATTTTCATCGTTTGTTCCAATTATATTTAGGTAAACGGCAATAACTCGGTCCCATGCATATAATTTTCTTCTAAAAAAATTTACATTAAGTTACAAATCAAAATTAAATAGGTTTTTAAATTATTTTTTTACAATTAAGTTGATTTTCGAGTCCACAGCGCTTCCGATATAATTTTGAATTTATTATTTAGTTTTTGTGGAGCATGAATAGTTCAATTTTTTCAGAGAATGTTGTAATTTCACCTAAAATTTAAGAAAAAATATATTTTTTATTATTGTAGTTCTATGGTTTTTCTTCAGAGTTAGAAAAATGATTAAAAACATTTAAGACCGCTTTAGGTACATTCACTTAATACTCATTTTCTTGTTAGAGAAACTAAGTAACTAGCAACTATATAGAAACTATATAGAGAGAAACTAAGTATGTTAGCAAATTATTAGAAAATGCAATTTTAAAATATATACAATAATAAAGTTGGGCCAAACCAATGGTTTTTATTGTAGCACTTTTCTCTTCAACAAGTGAAAATAATGCTTTTAAATACAGTCTATGTACACCTCCCACACTATTAAAATTATTTTCATTCATAAACGAAACGATTGCATATTATATTTAGGATGAGCGATTTATGCAGTCTTTGAAATAAAGCAAAAATTAATATAAAGAGGGGTTAACATAATGCTCAATTTTAATGGTTAATTGCATGAGCTAAGAAAAATAAAGATACTTTTTAGTGTCATGGAATTTACCGTTGGTTTTTTGCGTTTATAGAAATTTAAAAAAGCTTGTGGTTTTTAAAATATAAGGCGTCAAAAATTCAAATTTTACAAATTTTAAGATGCGATAAGTTGAGAAGGGGTGGAGACGGGAGAAAATGTTCTTCTAACGAAATAAAATATTTATGAATATCTAAGAGCTGCTAAAATTTCAGATCTTTGTAAGGTACGATGTAGAAGAAAAATGGTATCAAAAATTTGCATGTTCGTATAAAATTTCAGCTTTCTATCTTCAAAGGTGTAGAAGTTCTGTAAACATGTCCATAATAATTTGTTGATTCGTGTCTATAATAGGATAATATTCTTTTCCATAATATTCTTCTCCATAAGTTTATATTATAGCTTGTTTACGGACTGAATTAGGTACACTAAAAAGATCAAAATAGAAACAAACTGAATAAAAAATTAAAAATTTTATCTAAAAATTTGTTTAAACCGATCGAAACCAATGATGTAATAAAGGAAAATCAAAGTAAGATGTGTTTTAGTAAGAGGTGTGAAAAATTGGTCGAAAATACAGCTGTTTACCTTATACAATAAACTTAGAAGCAGTTTTTCTAGTCCAGATTCTTAGATTTGTTTAATTTGAGTTGTTCCAACATTTTTTCTACAAAAATACATAATTCAAACTCCTTGTACAATACATGTCTTCTTTTTGGTATTAAAAATGTTTTGAAAATTGATTCCCGATGCAAATCTCTTAATATTGTTGTTATTGTTGAAAAAAGTTCAGTAAAACATTCCGAAAATTTTCATTCTTCTAGTTGTTGTTTGCAGCTTTATGGTAAGAACTTATTCCATTAATTTTTTCTTAAATTCCTTCACATTAATTAGTGTAATTTTAGCTATTTTGTTATTAATTTTAAAATTTTGATTCAATTCTGATTATTTTTATAATATGTACAATATTTTTGATTGAAATTATAATTTTGACTTATGATGTTCATTCTCATTTTGAATTGAAAAGCAATTTTTAATTTTCATGAAAAAAAAAAAATATCCTCATTAATATTTAAAAATAAAAATTTTCTTGAATATATTTATACTAAAATTGCGCGATTAAATTATAGATTTTGTTTATATTCAAGTCGGGTAGGGTTTAGTTTGGGGTGTGTAATGGGAATCAATATTAGGTTTAGTTTATGTGTTAGGTTAGATTAAGTTGTTGAAACGTTTTCCATGTATATTCCCTTGAAACCGCAATATTATTCCCAAGGCTAGGAACAGTGTCTTGTCCACCCTATGTCCGGATTTAGGTCTTAATCTTTAAGAATTTTAAAATTTTGCCTTTTAATATGAAATATGGGGACCTCAGTTCAAATCCAAATTTTACATTTTGAAAAAAAAATTTTTTTTTTGTATGCAATAATTTTTTTTTTTTTAATGAAATTTAATGAAATTTGGGTTTGCTATTTAAAGTTTCGGTTGTATTGTAGTGAATGAGTTCGAACCCAAATTTTGCCTACATTGTATTTAAACATAAAAATAAGAAAATAGGTGAAATATTTTTATTAAATCAAAATTATATTAACACTATTAACAGAAAAAAGCAAGAATTAGTGTTTTGCCTCTCTCTAGGGGCCCAGAAAAGCAAGAAATTACAGTACAAAGTTGTACTGTAATTTTCATCTTTAGTATAAATTTTTTTCCTTCTTCACTCCTATAAGGAGCATAGGGCTAGTTCATGATATCTCTATCATGTCCTAGTTTCTATAGTCATAGAGAGTTAGCTAGGTAGGTGACTAGCCTACCGTAGTTTTTATTTATATTAAATATTTCCGTTTTATTAATATTTTACTGCTTATTTTTCTTAGTCTTTTTAGTATCGCATATTATGAATATTTGAAAATTACTTGTACAAATTTATTAATATTGCATATTAAGTTATATAATATTGAATATAATTTTTATAGTGACCTGACCGGGGTTTGAACCCGAGACCCTTCGGTTAAAGGGCCGGTGCCATAACCACTGCACCAATGGTCAGATATTATAAATTAAATAAACAAAATTAAATGAAAAAATCATTACAATTTTAATGATCATAATGATTTTAAAGTTTTTAAAATATAAATTTGTCAGAAATACCCTACATATATTATGCATTTACGCTTATTAATGTAAAGTTTTAAGGTTTCATTGAGAAATTTTATAAAACTAGTTTGTTTTTACATTTTGCAACATTATGAAGTTTGGAATTTATTTGAGATAATGAAATGATGAATGAATACGTTTCAAAATTATCAATTTTATTCTTGATATTTGAATATTTTCATCGTTTGTTCCAATTATATTTAGGTAAACGGCAATAACTCGGTCCCATGCATATAATTTTCTTCTAAAAAAATTTACATTAAGTTACAAATCAAAATTAAATAGGTTTTTAAATTATTTTTTTACAATTAAGTTGATTTTCGAGTCCACAGCGCTTCCGATATAATTTTGAATTTATTATTTAGTTTTTGTGGAGCATGAATAGTTCAATTTTTTCAGAGAATGTTGTAATTTCACCTAAAATTTAAGAAAAAATATATTTTTTATTATTGTGGTTCTATGGTTTTTCTTCAGAGTTAGAAAAATGATTAAAAACATTTAAGACCGCTTTAGGTACATTCACTTAATACTCATTTTTTTGTTAGAGAAACTAAGTAACTGGCAACTATATAGAAACTATATAGAGAGAAACTAAGTATGTTAGCAAATTATTAGAAAATGCAATTTTAAAATATATACAATAATAAAGTTGGGCCAAACCAATGGTTTTTATTGTAGCACTTTTCTCTTCAACAAGTGAAAATAATGCTTTTAAATACAGTCTTTGTACACCTCCCACACTATTAAAATTATTTTCATTCATAAACGAAACGATTGCATATTATATTTAGGATGAGCGATTTATGCAGTCTTTGAAATAAAGCAAAAACTAATATAAAGAGGGGTTAACATAATGCTCAATTTTAATGGTTAATTGCATGAGCTAAGAAAAATAAAGATACTTTTTAGTGTCATGGAATTTACCGTTGGTTTTTTGCGTTTATAGAAATTTAAAAAAGCTTGTGGTTTTTAAAATATAAGGCGTCAAAAATTCAAATTTTACAAATTTTAAGATGCGATAAGTTGAGAAGGGGTGGAGACGGGAGAAAATGTTCTTCTAACGAAATAAAATATTTATGAATATCTAAGAGCTGCTAAAATTTCAGATCTTTGTAAGGTACGATGTAGAAGAAAAATGGTATCAAAAATTTGCATGTTCGTATAAAATTTCAGCTTTCTATCTTCAAAGGTGTAGAAGTTCTGTAAACATGTCCATAATAATTTGTTGATTCGTGTCTATAATAGGATAATATTCTTTTCCATAATATTCTTCTCCATAAGTTTATATTATAGCTTGTTTACGGACTGAATTAGGTACACTAAAAAGATCAAAATAGAAACAAACTGAATAAAAAATTAAAAATTTTATCTAAAAATTTGTTTAAACCGATCGAAACCAATGATGTAATAAAGGAAAATCAAAGTAAGATGTGTTTTAGTTACTTATTCCATTAATTTTTTCTTAAATTCCTTCACATTAATTAGTGTAATTTTAGCTATTTTGTTATTAATTTTAAAATTTTGATTCAATTCTGATTATTTTTATAATATGTACAATATTTTTGATTGAAATTATAATTTTGACTTATGATGTTCATTCTCATTTTGAATTGAAAAGCAATTTTTAATTTTCATGAAAAAAAAAAAATATCCTCATTAATATTTAAAAATAAAAATTTTCTTGAATATATTTATACTAAAATTGCGCGATTAAATTATAGATTTTGTTTATATTCAAGTCGGGTAGGGTTTAGTTTGGGGTGTGTAATGGGAATCAATATTAGGTTTAGTTTATGTGTTAGGTTAGATTAAGTTGTTGAAACGTTTTCCATGTATATTCCCTTGAAACCGCAATATTATTCCCAAGGCTAGGAACAGTGTCTTGTCCACCCTATGTCCGGATTTAGGTCTTAATCTTTAAGAATTTTAAAATTTTGCCTTTTAATATGAAATATGGGGACCTCAGTTCAAATCCAAATTTACATTTTGAAAAAAAAATTTTTTTTTTGTATGCAATAATTTTTTTTTTTTTAATGAAATTTAATGAAATTTGGGTTTGCTATTTAAAGTTTCGGTTGTATTGTAGTGAATGAGTTCGAACCCAAATTTTGCCTACATTGTATTTAAACATAAAAATAAGAAAATAGGTGAAATATTTTTATTAAATCAAAATTATATTAACACTATTAACAGAAAAAAGCAAGAATTAGTGTTTTGCCTCTCTCTAGGGGCCCAGAAAAGCAAGAAATTACAGTACAAAGTTGTACTGTAATTTTCATCTTTAGTATAAATTAAATAAACAAAATTAAATGAAAAAATCATTACAATTTTAATGATCATAATGATTTTAAAGTTTTTAAAATATAAATTTGTCAGAAATACCCTACATATTATGCATTTACGCTTATTAATGTAAAGTTTTAAGGTTTCATTGAGAAATTTTATAAAACTAGTTTGTTTTTACATTTTGCAACATTATGAAGTTTGGAATTTATTTGAGATAATGAAATGATGAATGAATACGTTTCAAAATTATCAATTTTATTCTTGATATTTGAATATTTTCATCGTTTGTTCCAATTATATTTAGGTAAACGGCAATAACTCGGTCCCATGCATATAATTTTCTTCTAAAAAAATTTACATTAAGTTACAAATCAAAATTAAATAGGTTTTTAAATTATTTTTTTACAATTAAGTTGATTTTCGAGTCCACAGCGCTTCCGATATAATTTTGAATTTATTATTTAGTTTTTGTGGAGCATGAATAGTTCAATTTTTTCAGAGAATGTTGTAATTTCACCTAAAATTTAAGAAAAAATATATTTTTTATTATTGTGGTTCTATGGTTTTTCTTCAGAGTTAGAAAAATGATTAAAAACATTTAAGACCGCTTTAGGTACATTCACTTAATACTCATTTTCTTGTTAGAGAAACTAAGTAACTAGCAACTATATAGAAACTATATAGAGAGAAACTAAGTATGTTAGCAAATTATTAGAAAATGCAATTTTAAAATATATACAATAATAAAGTTGGGCCAAACCAATGGTTTTTATTGTAGCACTTTTCTCTTCAACAAGTGAAAATAATGCTTTTAAATACAGTCTATGTACACCTCCCACACTATTAAAATTATTTTCATTCATAAACGAAACGATTGCATATTATATTTAGGATGAGCGATTTATGCAGTCTTTGAAATAAAGCAAAAATTAATATAAAGAGGGGTTAACATAATGCTCAATTTTAATGGTTAATTGCATGAGCTAAGAAAAATAAAGATACTTTTTAGTGTCATGGAATTTACCGTTGGTTTTTTGCGTTTATAGAAATTTAAAAAAGCTTGTGGTTTTTAAAATATAAGGCGTCAAAAATTCAAATTTTACAAATTTTAAGATGCGATAAGTTGAGAAGGGGTGGAGACGGGAGAAAATGTTCTTCTAACGAAATAAAATATTTATGAATATCTAAGAGCTGCTAAAATTTCAGATCTTTGTAAGGTACGATGTAGAAGAAAAATGGTATCAAAAATTTGCATGTTCGTATAAAATTTCAGCTTTCTATCTTCAAAGGTGTAGAAGTTCTGTAAACATGTCCATAATAATTTGTTGATTCGTGTCTATAATAGGATAATATTCTTTTCCATAATATTCTTCTCCATAAGTTTATATTATAGCTTGTTTACGGACTGAATTAGGTACACTAAAAAGATCAAAATAGAAACAAACTGAATAAAAAATTAAAAATTTTATCTAAAAATTTGTTTAAACCGATCGAAACCAATGATGTAATAAAGGAAAATCAAAGTAAGATGTGTTTTAGTAAGAGGTGTGAAAAATTGGTCGAAAATACAGCTGTTTACCTTATACAATAAACTTAGAAGCAGTTTTTCTAGTCCAGATTCTTAGATTTGTTTAATTTGAGTTGTTCCAACATTTTTTCTACAAAAATACATAATTCAAACTCCTTGTACAATACATGTCTTCTTTTTGGTATTAAAAATGTTTTGAAAATTGATTCCCGATGCAAATCTCTTAATATTGTTGTTATTGTTGAAAAAAGTTCAGTAAAACATTCCGAAAATTTTCATTCTTCTAGTTGTTGTTTGCAGCTTTATGGTAAGAACTTATTCCATTAATTTTTTCTTAAATTCCTTCACATTAATTAGTGTAATTTTAGCTATTTTGTTATTAATTTTAAAATTTTGATTCAATTCTGATTATTTTTATAATATGTACAATATTTTTGATTGAAATTATAATTTTGACTTATGATGTTCATTCTCATTTTGAATTGAAAAGCAATTTTTAATTTTCATGAAAAAAAAAAAATATCCTCATTAATATTTAAAAATAAAAATTTTCTTGAATATATTTATACTAAAATTGCGCGATTAAATTATAGATTTTGTTTATATTCAAGTCGGGTAGGGTTTAGTTTGGGGTGTGTAATGGGAATCAATATTAGGTTTAGTTTATGTGTTAGGTTAGATTAAGTTGTTGAAACGTTTTCCATGTATATTCCCTTGAAACCGCAATATTATTCCCAAGGCTAGGAACAGTGTCTTGTCCACCCTATGTCCGGATTTAGGTCTTAATCTTTAAGAATTTTAAAATTTTGCCTTTTAATATGAAATATGGGGACCTCAGTTCAAATCCAAATTTTACATTTTGAAAAAAAAATTTTTTTTTTGTATGCAATAATTTTTTTTTTTTTAATGAAATTTAATGAAATTTGGGTTTGCTATTTAAAGTTTCGGTTGTATTGTAGTGAATGAGTTCGAACCCAAATTTTGCCTACATTGTATTTAAACATAAAAATAAGAAAATAGGTGAAATATTTTTATTAAATCAAAATTATATTAACACTATTAACAGAAAAAAGCAAGAATTAGTGTTTTGCCTCTCTCTAGGGGCCCAGAAAAGCAAGAAATTACAGTACAAAGTTGTACTGTAATTTTCATCTTTAGTATAAATTAAATAAACAAAATTAAATGAAAAAATCATTACAATTTTAATGATCATAATGATTTTAAAGTTTTTAAAATATAAATTTGTCAGAAATACCCTACATATTATGCATTTACGCTTATTAATGTAAAGTTTTAAGGTTTCATTGAGAAATTTTATAAAACTAGTTTGTTTTTACATTTTGCAACATTATGAAGTTTGGAATTTATTTGAGATAATGAAATGATGAATGAATACGTTTCAAAATTATCAATTTTATTCTTGATATTTGAATATTTTCATCGTTTGTTCCAATTATATTTAGGTAAACGGCAATAACTCGGTCCCATGCATATAATTTTCTTCTAAAAAAATTTACATTAAGTTACAAATCAAAATTAAATAGGTTTTTAAATTATTTTTTTACAATTAAGTTGATTTTCGAGTCCACAGCGCTTCCGATATAATTTTGAATTTATTATTTAGTTTTTGTGGAGCATGAATAGTTCAATTTTTTCAGAGAATGTTGTAATTTCACCTAAAATTTAAGAAAAAATATATTTTTTATTATTGTGGTTCTATGGTTTTTCTTCAGAGTTAGAAAAATGATTAAAAACATTTAAGACCGCTTTAGGTACATTCACTTAATACTCATTTTCTTGTTAGAGAAACTAAGTAACTAGCAACTATATAGAAACTATATAGAGAGAAACTAAGTATGTTAGCAAATTATTAGAAAATGCAATTTTAAAATATATACAATAATAAAGTTGGGCCAAACCAATGGTTTTTATTGTAGCACTTTTCTCTTCAACAAGTGAAAATAATGCTTTTAAATACAGTCTATGTACACCTCCCACACTATTAAAATTATTTTCATTCATAAACGAAACGATTGCATATTATATTTAGGATGAGCGATTTATGCAGTCTTTGAAATAAAGCAAAAATTAATATAAAGAGGGGTTAACATAATGCTCAATTTTAATGGTTAATTGCATGAGCTAAGAAAAATAAAGATACTTTTTAGTGTCATGGAATTTACCGTTGGTTTTTTGCGTTTATAGAAATTTAAAAAAGCTTGTGGTTTTTAAAATATAAGGCGTCAAAAATTCAAATTTTACAAATTTTAAGATGCGATAAGTTGAGAAGGGGTGGAGACGGGAGAAAATGTTCTTCTAACGAAATAAAATATTTATGAATATCTAAGAGCTGCTAAAATTTCAGATCTTTGTAAGGTACGATGTAGAAGAAAAATGGTATCAAAAATTTGCATGTTCGTATAAAATTTCAGCTTTCTATCTTCAAAGGTGTAGAAGTTCTGTAAACATGTCCATAATAATTTGTTGATTCGTGTCTATAATAGGATAATATTCTTTTCCATAATATTCTTCTCCATAAGTTTATATTATAGCTTGTTTACGGACTGAATTAGGTACACTAAAAAGATCAAAATAGAAACAAACTGAATAAAAAATTAAAAATTTTATCTAAAAATTTGTTTAAACCGATCGAAACCAATGATGTAATAAAGGAAAATCAAAGTAAGATGTGTTTTAGTAAGAGGTGTGAAAAATTGGTCGAAAATACAGCTGTTTACCTTATACAATAAACTTAGAAGCAGTTTTTCTAGTCCAGATTCTTAGATATGTTTAATTTGAGTTGTTCCAACATTTTTTCTACAAAAATACATAATTCAAACTCCTTGTACAATACATGTCTTCTTTTTGGTATTAAAAATGTTTTGAAAATTGATTCCCGATGCAAATCTCTTAATATTGTTGTTATTGTTGAAAAAAGTTCAGTAAAACATTCCGAAAATTTTCATTCTTCTAGTTGTTGTTTGCAGCTTTATGGTAAGAACTTATTCCATTAATTTTTTCTTAAATTCCTTCACATTAATTAGTGTAATTTTAGCTATTTTGTTATTAATTTTAAAATTTTGATTCAATTCTGATTATTTTTATAATATGTACAATATTTTTGATTGAAATTATAATTTTGACTTATGATGTTCATTCTCATTTTGAATTGAAAAGCAATTTTTAATTTTCATGAAAAAAAAAAAATATCCTCATTAATATTTAAAAATAAAAATTTTCTTGAATATATTTATACTAAAATTGCGCGATTAAATTATAGATTTTGTTTATATTCAAGTCGGGTAGGGTTTAGTTTGGGGTGTGTAATGGGAATCAATATTAGGTTTAGTTTATGTGTTAGGTTAGATTAAGTTGTTGAAACGTTTTCCATGTATATTCCCTTGAAACCGCAATATTATTCCCAAGGCTAGGAACAGTGTCTTGTCCACCCTATGTCCGGATTTAGGTCTTAATCTTTAAGAATTTTAAAATTTTGCCTTTTAATATGAAATATGGGGACCTCAGTTCAAATCCAAATTTTACATTTTGAAAAAAAAATTTTTTTTTTGTATGCAATAATTTTTTTTTTTTTAATGAAATTTAATGAAATTTGGGTTTGCTATTTAAAGTTTCGGTTGTATTGTAGTGAATGAGTTCGAACCCAAATTTTGCCTACATTGTATTTAAACATAAAAATAAGAAAATAGGTGAAATATTTTTATTAAATCAAAATTATATTAACACTATTAACAGAAAAAAGCAAGAATTAGTGTTTTGCCTCTCTCTAGGGGCCCAGAAAAGCAAGAAATTACAGTACAAAGTTGTACTGTAATTTTCATCTTTAGTATAAATTAAATAAACAAAATTAAATGAAAAAATCATTACAATTTTAATGATCATAATGATTTTAAAGTTTTTAAAATATAAATTTGTCAGAAATACCCTACATATTATGCATTTACGCTTATTAATGTAAAGTTTTAAGGTTTCATTGAGAAATTTTATAAAACTAGTTTGTTTTTACATTTTGCAACATTATGAAGTTTGGAATTTATTTGAGATAATGAAATGATGAATGAATACGTTTCAAAATTATCAATTTTATTCTTGATATTTGAATATTTTCATCGTTTGTTCCAATTATATTTAGGTAAACGGCAATAACTCGGTCCCATGCATATAATTTTCTTCTAAAAAAATTTACATTAAGTTACAAATCAAAATTAAATAGGTTTTTAAATTATTTTTTTACAATTAAGTTGATTTTCGAGTCCACAGCGCTTCCGATATAATTTTGAATTTATTATTTAGTTTTTGTGGAGCATGAATAGTTCAATTTTTTCAGAGAATGTTGTAATTTCACCTAAAATTTAAGAAAAAATATATTTTTTATTATTGTGGTTCTATGGTTTTTCTTCAGAGTTAGAAAAATGATTAAAAACATTTAAGACCGCTTTAGGTACATTCACTTAATACTCATTTTCTTGTTAGAGAAACTAAGTAACTAGCAACTATATAGAAACTATATAGAGAGAAACTAAGTATGTTAGCAAATTATTAGAAAATGCAATTTTAAAATATATACAATAATAAAGTTGGGCCAAACCAATGGTTTTTATTGTAGCACTTTTCTCTTCAACAAGTGAAAATAATGCTTTTAAATACAGTCTATGTACACCTCCCACACTATTAAAATTATTTTCATTCATAAACGAAACGATTGCATATTATATTTAGGATGAGCGATTTATGCAGTCTTTGAAATAAAGCAAAAATTAATATAAAGAGGGGTTAACATAATGCTCAATTTTAATGGTTAATTGCATGAGCTAAGAAAAATAAAGATACTTTTTAGTGTCATGGAATTTACCGTTGGTTTTTTGCGTTTATAGAAATTTAAAAAAGCTTGTGGTTTTTAAAATATAAGGCGTCAAAAATTCAAATTTTACAAATTTTAAGATGCGATAAGTTGAGAAGGGGTGGAGACGGGAGAAAATGTTCTTCTAACGAAATAAAATATTTATGAATATCTAAGAGCTGCTAAAATTTCAGATCTTTGTAAGGTACGATGTAGAAGAAAAATGGTATCAAAAATTTGCATGTTCGTATAAAATTTCAGCTTTCTATCTTCAAAGGTGTAGAAGTTCTGTAAACATGTCCATAATAATTTGTTGATTCGTGTCTATAATAGGATAATATTCTTTTCCATAATATTCTTCTCCATAAGTTTATATTATAGCTTGTTTACGGACTGAATTAGGTACACTAAAAAGATCAAAATAGAAACAAACTGAATAAAAAATTAAAAATTTTATCTAAAAATTTGTTTAAACCGATCGAAACCAATGATGTAATAAAGGAAAATCAAAGTAAGATGTGTTTTAGTAAGAGGTGTGAAAAATTGGTCGAAAATACAGCTGTTTACCTTATACAATAAACTTAGAAGCAGTTTTTCTAGTCCAGATTCTTAGATTTGTTTAATTTGAGTTGTTCCAACATTTTTTCTACAAAAATACATAATTCAAACTCCTTGTACAATACATGTCTTCTTTTTGGTATTAAAAATGTTTTGAAAATTGATTCCCGATGCAAATCTCTTAATATTGTTGTTATTGTTGAAAAAAGTTCAGTAAAACATTCCGAAAATTTTCATTCTTCTAGTTGTTGTTTGCAGCTTTATGGTAAGAACTTATTCCATTAATTTTTTCTTAAATTCCTTCACATTAATTAGTGTAATTTTAGCTATTTTGTTATTAATTTTAAAATTTTGATTCAATTCTGATTATTTTTATAATATGTACAATATTTTTGATTGAAATTATAATTTTGACTTATGATGTTCATTCTCATTTTGAATTGAAAAGCAATTTTTAATTTTCATGAAAAAAAAAAATATCCTCATTAATATTTAAAAATAAAAATTTTCTTGAATATATTTATACTAAAATTGCGCGATTAAATTATAGATTTTGTTTATATTCAAGTCGGGTAGGGTTTAGTTTGGGGTGTGTAATGGGAATCAATATTAGGTTTAGTTTATGTGTTAGGTTAGATTAAGTTGTTGAAACGTTTTCCATGTATATTCCCTTGAAACCGCAATATTATTCCCAAGGCTAGGAACAGTGTCTTGTCCACCCTATGTCCGGATTTAGGTCTTAATCTTTAAGAATTTTAAAATTTTGCCTTTTAATATGAAATATGGGGACCTCAGTTCAAATCCAAATTTTACATTTTGAAAAAAAAATTTTTTTTTTGTATGCAATAATTTTTTTTTTTTTAATGAAATTTAATGAAATTTGGGTTTGCTATTTAAAGTTTCGGTTGTATTGTAGTGAATGAGTTCGAACCCAAATTTTGCCTACATTGTATTTAAACATAAAAATAAGAAAATAGGTGAAATATTTTTATTAAATCAAAATTATATTAACACTATTAACAGAAAAAAGCAAGAATTAGTGTTTTGCCTCTCTCTAGGGGCCCAGAAAAGCAAGAAATTACAGTACAAAGTTGTACTGTAATTTTCATCTTTAGTATAAATTAAATAAACAAAATTAAATGAAAAAATCATTACAATTTTAATGATCATAATGATTTTAAAGTTTTTAAAATATAAATTTGTCAGAAATACCCTACATATTATGCATTTACGCTTATTAATGTAAAGTTTTAAGGTTTCATTGAGAAATTTTATAAAACTAGTTTGTTTTTACATTTTGCAACATTATGAAGTTTGGAATTTATTTGAGATAATGAAATGATGAATGAATACGTTTCAAAATTATCAATTTTATTCTTGATATTTGAATATTTTCATCGTTTGTTCCAATTATATTTAGGTAAACGGCAATAACTCGGTCCCATGCATATAATTTTCTTCTAAAAAAATTTACATTAAGTTACAAATCAAAATTAAATAGGTTTTTAAATTATTTTTTTACAATTAAGTTGATTTTCGAGTCCACAGCGCTTCCGATATAATTTTGAATTTATTATTTAGTTTTTGTGGAGCATGAATAGTTCAATTTTTTCAGAGAATGTTGTAATTTCACCTAAAATTTAAGAAAAAATATATTTTTTATTATTGTGGTTCTATGGTTTTTCTTCAGAGTTAGAAAAATGATTAAAAACATTTAAGACCGCTTTAGGTACATTCACTTAATACTCATTTTCTTGTTAGAGAAACTAAGTAACTAGCAACTATATAGAAACTATATAGAGAGAAACTAAGTATGTTAGCAAATTATTAGAAAATGCAATTTTAAAATATATACAATAATAAAGTTGGGCCAAACCAATGGTTTTTATTGTAGCACTTTTCTCTTCAACAAGTGAAAATAATGCTTTTAAATACAGTCTATGTACACCTCCCACACTATTAAAATTATTTTCATTCATAAACGAAACGATTGCATATTATATTTAGGATGAGCGATTTATGCAGTCTTTGAAATAAAGCAAAAATTAATATAAAGAGGGGTTAACATAATGCTCAATTTTAATGGTTAATTGCATGAGCTAAGAAAAATAAAGATACTTTTTAGTGTCATGGAATTTACCGTTGGTTTTTTGCGTTTATAGAAATTTAAAAAAGCTTGTGGTTTTTAAAATATAAGGCGTCAAAAATTCAAATTTTACAAATTTTAAGATGCGATAAGTTGAGAAGGGGTGGAGACGGGAGAAAATGTTCTTCTAACGAAATAAAATATTTATGAATATCTAAGAGCTGCTAAAATTTCAGATCTTTGTAAGGTACGATGTAGAAGAAAAATGGTATCAAAAATTTGCATGTTCGTATAAAATTTCAGCTTTCTATCTTCAAAGGTGTAGAAGTTCTGTAAACATGTCCATAATAATTTGTTGATTCGTGTCTATAATAGGATAATATTCTTTTCCATAATATTCTTCTCCATAAGTTTATATTATAGCTTGTTTACGGACTGAATTAGGTACACTAAAAAGATCAAAATAGAAACAAACTGAATAAAAAATTAAAAATTTTATCTAAAAATTTGTTTAAACCGATCGAAACCAATGATGTAATAAAGGAAAATCAAAGTAAGATGTGTTTTAGTAAGAGGTGTGAAAAATTGGTCGAAAATACAGCTGTTTACCTTATACAATAAACTTAGAAGCAGTTTTTCTAGTCCAGATTCTTAGATTTGTTTAATTTGAGTTGTTCCAACATTTTTTCTACAAAAATACATAATTCAAACTCCTTGTACAATACATGTCTTCTTTTTGGTATTAAAAATGTTTTGAAAATTGATTCCCGATGCAAATCTCTTAATATTGTTGTTATTGTTGAAAAAAGTTCAGTAAAACATTCCGAAAATTTTCATTCTTCTAGTTGTTGTTTGCAGCTTTATGGTAAGAACTTATTCCATTAATTTTTTCTTAAATTCCTTCACATTAATTAGTGTAATTTTAGCTATTTTGTTATTAATTTTAAAATTTTGATTCAATTCTGATTATTTTTATAATATGTACAATATTTTTGATTGAAATTATAATTTTGAATTTTAAATTATAGATTTTGTTTATATTCAAGTCGGGTAGGGTTTAGTTTGGGGTGTGTAATGGGAATCAATATTAGGTTTAGTTTATGTGTTAGGTTAGATTAAGTTGTTGAAACGTTTTCCATGTATATTCCCTTGAAACCGCAATATTATTCCCAAGGCTAGGAACAGTGTCTTGTCCACCCTATGTCCGGATTTAGGTCTTAATCTTTAAGAATTTTAAAATTTTGCCTTTTAATATGAAATATGGGGACCTCAGTTCAAATCCAAATTTTACATTTTGAAAAAAAAATTTTTTTTTTGTATGCAATAATTTTTTTTTTTTAATGAAATTTAATGAAATTTGGGTTTGCTATTTAAAGTTTCGGTTGTATTGTAGTGAATGAGTTCGAACCCAAATTTTGCCTACATTGTATTTAAACATAAAAATAAGAAAATAGGTGAAATATTTTTATTAAATCAAAATTATATTAACACTATTAACAGAAAAAAGCAAGAATTAGTGTTTTGCCTCTCTCTAGGGGCCCAGAAAAGCAAGAAATTACAGTACAAAGTTGTACTGTAATTTTCATCTTTAGTATAAATTAAATAAACAAAATTAAATGAAAAAATCATTACAATTTTAATGATCATAATGATTTTAAAGTTTTTAAAATATAAATTTGTCAGAAATACCCTACATATTATGCATTTACGCTTATTAATGTAAAGTTTTAAGGTTTCATTGAGAAATTTTATAAAACTAGTTTGTTTTTACATTTTGCAACATTATGAAGTTTGGAATTTATTTGAGATAATGAAATGATGAATGAATACGTTTCAAAATTATCAATTTTATTCTTGATATTTGAATATTTTCATCGTTTGTTCCAATTATATTTAGGTAAACGGCAATAACTCGGTCCCATGCATATAATTTTCTTCTAAAAAAATTTACATTAAGTTACAAATCAAAATTAAATAGGTTTTTAAATTATTTTTTTACAATTAAGTTGATTTTCGAGTCCACAGCGCTTCCGATATAATTTTGAATTTATTATTTAGTTTTTGTGGAGCATGAATAGTTCAATTTTTTCAGAGAATGTTGTAATTTCACCTAAAATTTAAGAAAAAATATATTTTTTATTATTGTGGTTCTATGGTTTTTCTTCAGAGTTAGAAAAATGATTAAAAACATTTAAGACCGCTTTAGGTACATTCACTTAATACTCATTTTCTTGTTAGAGAAACTAAGTAACTAGCAACTATATAGAAACTATATAGAGAGAAACTAAGTATGTTAGCAAATTATTAGAAAATGCAATTTTAAAATATATACAATAATAAAGTTGGGCCAAACCAATGGTTTTTATTGTAGCACTTTTCTCTTCAACAAGTGAAAATAATGCTTTTAAATACAGTCTATGTACACCTCCCACACTATTAAAATTATTTTCATTCATAAACGAAACGATTGCATATTATATTTAGGATGAGCGATTTATGCAGTCTTTGAAATAAAGCAAAAATTAATATAAAGAGGGGTTAACATAATGCTCAATTTTAATGGTTAATTGCATGAGCTAAGAAAAATAAAGATACTTTTTAGTGTCATGGAATTTACCGTTGGTTTTTTGCGTTTATAGAAATTTAAAAAAGCTTGTGGTTTTTAAAATATAAGGCGTCAAAAATTCAAATTTTACAAATTTTAAGATGCGATAAGTTGAGAAGGGGTGGAGACGGGAGAAAATGTTCTTCTAACGAAATAAAATATTTATGAATATCTAAGAGCTGCTAAAATTTCAGATCTTTGTAAGGTACGATGTAGAAGAAAAATGGTATCAAAAATTTGCATGTTCGTATAAAATTTCAGCTTTCTATCTTCAAAGGTGTAGAAGTTCTGTAAACATGTCCATAATAATTTGTTGATTCGTGTCTATAATAGGATAATATTCTTTTCCATAATATTCTTCTCCATAAGTTTATATTATAGCTTGTTTACGGACTGAATTAGGTACACTAAAAAGATCAAAATAGAAACAAACTGAATAAAAAATTAAAAATTTTATCTAAAAATTTGTTTAAACCGATCGAAACCAATGATGTAATAAAGGAAAATCAAAGTAAGATGTGTTTTAGTAAGAGGTGTGAAAAATTGGTCGAAAATACAGCTGTTTACCTTATACAATAAACTTAGAAGCAGTTTTTCTAGTCCAGATTCTTAGATTTGTTTAATTTGAGTGTTCCAACATTTTTTCTACAAAAATACATAATTCAAACTCCTTGTACAATACATGTCTTCTTTTTGGTATTAAAAATGTTTTGAAAATTGATTCCCGATGCAAATCTCTTAATATTGTTGTTATTGTTGAAAAAAGTTCAGTAAAACATTCCGAAAATTTTCATTCTTCTAGTTGTTGTTTGCAGCTTTATGGTAAGAACTTATTCCATTAATTTTTTCTTAAATTCCTTCACATTAATTAGTGTAATTTTAGCTATTTTGTTATTAATTTTAAAATTTTGATTCAATTCTGATTATTTTTATAATATGTACAATATTTTTGATTGAAATTATAATTTTGACTTATGATGTTCATTCTCATTTTGAATTGAAAAGCAATTTTTAATTTTCATGAAAAAAAAAAAATATCCTCATTAATATTTAAAAATAAAAATTTTCTTGAATATATTTATACTAAAATTGCGCGATTAAATTATAGATTTTGTTTATATTCAAGTCGGGTAGGGTTTAGTTTGGGGTGTGTAATGGGAATCAATATTAGGTTTAGTTTATGTGTTAGGTTAGATTAAGTTGTTGAAACGTTTTCCATGTATATTCCCTTGAAACCGCAATATTATTCCCAAGGCTAGGAACAGTGTCTTGTCCACCCTATGTCCGGATTTAGGTCTTAATCTTTAAGAATTTTAAAATTTTGCCTTTTAATATGAAATATGGGGACCTCAGTTCAAATCCAAATTTTACATTTTGAAAAAAAAATTTTTTTTTTGTATGCAATAATTTTTTTTTTTTTAATGAAATTTAATGAAATTTGGGTTTGCTATTTAAAGTTTCGGTTGTATTGTAGTGAATGAGTTCGAACCCAAATTTTGCCTACATTGTATTTAAACATAAAAATAAGAAAATAGGTGAAATATTTTTATTAAATCAAAATTATATTAACACTATTAACAGAAAAAAGCAAGAATTAGTGTTTTGCCTCTCTCTAGGGGCCCAGAAAAGCAAGAAATTACAGTACAAAGTTGTACTGTAATTTTCATCTTTAGTATAAATTAAATAAACAAAATTAAATGAAAAAATCATTACAATTTTAATGATCATAATGATTTTAAAGTTTTTAAAATATAAATTTGTCAGAAATACCCTACATATTATGCATTTACGCTTATTAATGTAAAGTTTTAAGGTTTCATTGAGAAATTTTATAAAACTAGTTTGTTTTTACATTTTGCAACATTATGAAGTTTGGAATTTATTTGAGATAATGAAATGATGAATGAATACGTTTCAAAATTATCAATTTTATTCTTGATATTTGAATATTTTCATCGTTTGTTCCAATTATATTTAGGTAAACGGCAATAACTCGGTCCCATGCATATAATTTTCTTCTAAAAAAATTTACATTAAGTTACAAATCAAAATTAAATAGGTTTTTAAATTATTTTTTTACAATTAAGTTGATTTTCGAGTCCACAGCGCTTCCGATATAATTTTGAATTTATTATTTAGTTTTTGTGGAGCATGAATAGTTCAATTTTTTCAGAGAATGTTGTAATTTCACCTAAAATTTAAGAAAAAATATATTTTTTATTATTGTGGTTCTATGGTTTTTCTTCAGAGTTAGAAAAATGATTAAAAACATTTAAGACCGCTTTAGGTACATTCACTTAATACTCATTTTCTTGTTAGAGAAACTAAGTAACTAGCAACTATATAGAAACTATATAGAGATAAACTAAGTATGTTAGCAAATTATTAGAAAATGCAATTTTAAAATATATACAATAATAAAGTTGGGCCAAACCAATGGTTTTTATTGTAGCACTTTTCTCTTCAACAAGTGAAAATAATGCTTTTAAATACAGTCTATGTACACCTCCCACACTATTAAAATTATTTTCATTCATAAACGAAACGATTGCATATTATATTTAGGATGAGCGATTTATGCAGTCTTTGAAATAAAGCAAAAATTAATATAAAGAGGGGTTAACATAATGCTCAATTTTAATGGTTAATTGCATGAGCTAAGAAAAATAAAGATACTTTTTAGTGTCATGGAATTTACCGTTGGTTTTTTGCGTTTATAGAAATTTAAAAAAGCTTGTGGTTTTTAAAATATAAGGCGTCAAAAATTCAAATTTTACAAATTTTAAGATGCGATAAGTTGAGAAGGGGTGGAGACGGGAGAAAATGTTCTTCTAACGAAATAAAATATTTATGAATATCTAAGAGCTGCTAAAATTTCAGATCTTTGTAAGGTACGATGTAGAAGAAAAATGGTATCAAAAATTTGCATGTTCGTATAAAATTTCAGCTTTCTATCTTCAAAGGTGTAGAAGTTCTGTAAACATGTCCATAATAATTTGTTGATTCGTGTCTATAATAGGATAATATTCTTTTCCATAATATTCTTCTCCATAAGTTTATATTATAGCTTGTTTACGGACTGAATTAGGTACACTAAAAAGATCAAAATAGAAACAAACTGAATAAAAAATTAAAAATTTTATCTAAAAATTTGTTTAAACCGATCGAAACCAATGATGTAATAAAGGAAAATCAAAGTAAGATGTGTTTTAGTAAGAGGTGTGAAAAATTGGTCGAAAATACAGCTGTTTACCTTATACAATAAACTTAGAAGCAGTTTTTCTAGTCCAGATTCTTAGATTTGTTTAATTTGAGTTGTTCCAACATTTTTTCTACAAAAATACATAATTCAAACTCCTTGTACAATACATGTCTTCTTTTTGGTATTAAAAATGTTTTGAAAATTGATTTCCGATGCAAATCTCTTAATATTGTTGTTATTGTTGAAAAAAGTTCAGTAAAACATTCCGAAAATTTTCATTCTTCTAGTTGTTGTTTGCAGCTTTATGGTAAGAACTTATTCCATTAATTTTTTCTTAAATTCCTTCACATTAATTAGTGTAATTTTAGCTATTTTGTTATTAATTTTAAAATTTTGATTCAATTCTGATTATTTTTATAATATGTACAATATTTTTGATTGAAATTATAATTTTGACTTATGATGTTCATTCTCATTTTGAATTGAAAAGCAATTTTTAATTTTCATGAAAAAAAAAAAATATCCTCATTAATATTTAAAAATAAAAATTTTCTTGAATATATTTATACTAAAATTGCGCGATTAAATTATAGATTTTGTTTATATTCAAGTCGGGTAGGGTTTAGTTTGGGGTGTGTAATGGGAATCAATATTAGGTTTAGTTTATGTGTTAGGTTAGATTAAGTTGTTGAAACGTTTTCCATGTATATTCCCTTGAAACCGCAATATTATTCCCAAGGCTAGGAACAGTGTCTTGTCCACCCTATGTCCGGATTTAGGTCTTAATCTTTAAGAATTTTAAAATTTTGCCTTTTAATATGAAATATGGGGACCTCAGTTCAAATCCAAATTTTACATTTTGAAAAAAAAATTTTTTTTTTGTATGCAATAATTTTTTTTTTTTTAATGAAATTTAATGAAATTTGGGTTTGCTATTTAAAGTTTCGGTTGTATTGTAGTGAATGAGTTCGAACCCAAATTTTGCCTACATTGTATTTAAACATAAAAATAAGAAAATAGGTGAAATATTTTTATTAAATCAAAATTATATTAACACTATTAACAGAAAAAAGCAAGAATTAGTGTTTTGCCTCTCTCTAGGGGCCCAGAAAAGCAAGAAATTACAGTACAAAGTTGTACTGTAATTTTCATCTTTAGTATAAATTAAATAAACAAAATTAAATGAAAAAATCATTACAATTTTAATGATCATAATGATTTTAAAGTTTTTAAAATATAAATTTGTCAGAAATACCCTACATATTATGCATTTACGCTTATTAATGTAAAGTTTTAAGGTTTCATTGAGAAATTTTATAAAACTAGTTTGTTTTTACATTTTGCAACATTATGAAGTTTGGAATTTATTTGAGATAATGAAATGATGAATGAATACGTTTCAAAATTATCAATTTTATTCTTGATATTTGAATATTTTCATCGTTTGTTCCAATTATATTTAGGTAAACGGCAATAACTCGGTCCCATGCATATAATTTTCTTCTAAAAAAATTTACATTAAGTTACAAATCAAAATTAAATAGGTTTTTAAATTATTTTTTTACAATTAAGTTGATTTTCGAGTCCACAGCGCTTCCGATATAATTTTGAATTTATTATTTAGTTTTTGTGGAGCATGAATAGTTCAATTTTTTCAGAGAATGTTGTAATTTCACCTAAAATTTAAGAAAAAATATATTTTTTATTATTGTGGTTCTATGGTTTTTCTTCAGAGTTAGAAAAATGATTAAAAACATTTAAGACCGCTTTAGGTACATTCACTTAATACTCATTTTCTTGTTAGAGAAACTAAGTAACTAGCAACTATATAGAAACTATATAGAGAGAAACTAAGTATGTTAGCAAATTATTAGAAAATGCAATTTTAAAATATATACAATAATAAAGTTGGGCCAAACCAATGGTTTTTATTGTAGCACTTTTCTCTTCAACAAGTGAAAATAATGCTTTTAAATACAGTCTATGTACACCTCCCACACTATTAAAATTATTTTCATTCATAAACGAAACGATTGCATATTATATTTAGGATGAGCGATTTATGCAGTCTTTGAAATAAAGCAAAAATTAATATAAAGAGGGGTTAACATAATGCTCAATTTTAATGGTTAATTGCATGAGCTAAGAAAAATAAAGATACTTTTTAGTGTCATGGAATTTACCGTTGGTTTTTTGCGTTTATAGAAATTTAAAAAAGCTTGTGGTTTTTAAAATATAAGGCGTCAAAAATTCAAATTTTACAAATTTTAAGATGCGATAAGTTGAGAAGGGGTGGAGACGGGAGAAAATGTTCTTCTAACGAAATAAAATATTTATGAATATCTAAGAGCTGCTAAAATTTCAGATCTTTGTAAGGTACGATGTAGAAGAAAAATGGTATCAAAAATTTGCATGTTCGTATAAAATTTCAGCTTTCTATCTTCAAAGGTGTAGAAGTTCTGTAAACATGTCCATAATAATTTGTTGATTCGTGTCTATAATAGGATAATATTCTTTTCCATAATATTCTTCTCCATAAGTTTATATTATAGCTTGTTTACGGACTGAATTAGGTACACTAAAAAGATCAAAATAGAAACAAACTGAATAAAAAATTAAAAATTTTATCTAAAAATTTGTTTAAACCGATCGAAACCAATGATGTAATAAAGGAAAATCAAAGTAAGATGTGTTTTAGTAAGAGGTGTGAAAAATTGGTCGAAAATACAGCTGTTTACCTTATACAATAAACTTAGAAGCAGTTTTTCTAGTCCAGATTCTTAGATTTGTTTAATTTGAGTTGTTCCAACATTTTTTCTACAAAAATACATAATTCAAACTCCTTGTACAATACATGTCTTCTTTTTGGTATTAAAAATGTTTTGAAAATTGATTCCCGATGCAAATCTCTTAATATTGTTGTTATTGTTGAAAAAAGTTCAGTAAAACATTCCGAAAATTTTCATTCTTCTAGTTGTTGTTTGCAGCTTTATGGTAAGAACTTATTCCATTAATTTTTTCTTAAATTCCTTCACATTAATTAGTGTAATTTTAGCTATTTTGTTATTAATTTTAAAATTTTGATTCAATTCTGATTATTTTTATAATATGTACAATATTTTTGATTGAAATTATAATTTTGACTTATGATGTTCATTCTCATTTTGAATTGAAAAGCAATTTTTAATTTTCATGAAAAAAAAAAAATATCCTCATTAATATTTAAAAATAAAAATTTTCTTGAATATATTTATACTAAAATTGCGCGATTAAATTATAGATTTTGTTTATATTCAAGTCGGGTAGGGTTTAGTTTGGGGTGTGTAATGGGAATCAATATTAGGTTTAGTTTATGTGTTAGGTTAGATTAAGTTGTTGAAACGTTTTCCATGTATATTCCCTTGAAACCGCAATATTATTCCCAAGGCTAGGAACAGTGTCTTGTCCACCCTATGTCCGGATTTAGGTCTTAATCTTTAAGAATTTTAAAATTTTGCCTTTTAATATGAAATATGGGGACCTCAGTTCAAATCCAAATTTTACATTTTGAAAAAAAAATTTTTTTTTTGTATGCAATAATTTTTTTTTTTTTAATGAAATTTAATGAAATTTGGGTTTGCTATTTAAAGTTTCGGTTGTATTGTAGTGAATGAGTTCGAACCCAAATTTTGCCTACATTGTATTTAAACATAAAAATAAGAAAATAGGTGAAATATTTTTATTAAATCAAAATTATATTAACACTATTAACAGAAAAAAGCAAGAATTAGTGTTTTGCCTCTCTCTAGGGGCCCAGAAAAGCAAGAAATTACAGTACAAAGTTGTACTGTAATTTTCATCTTTAGTATAAATTAAATAAACAAAATTAAATGAAAAAATCATTACAATTTTAATGATCATAATGATTTTAAAGTTTTTAAAATATAAATTTGTCAGAAATACCCTACATATTATGCATTTACGCTTATTAATGTAAAGTTTTAAGGTTTCATTGAGAAATTTTATAAAACTAGTTTGTTTTTACATTTTGCAACATTATGAAGTTTGGAATTTATTTGAGATAATGAAATGATGAATGAATACGTTTCAAAATTATCAATTTTATTCTTGATATTTGAATATTTTCATCGTTTGTTCCAATTATATTTAGGTAAACGGCAATAACTCGGTCCCATGCATATAATTTTCTTCTAAAAAAATTTACATTAAGTTACAAATCAAAATTAAATAGGTTTTTAAATTATTTTTTTACAATTAAGTTGATTTTCGAGTCCACAGCGCTTCCGATATAATTTTGAATTTATTATTTAGTTTTTGTGGAGCATGAATAGTTCAATTTTTTCAGAGAATGTTGTAATTTCACCTAAAATTTAAGAAAAAATATATTTTTTATTATTGTGGTTCTATGGTTTTTCTTCAGAGTTAGAAAAATGATTAAAAACATTTAAGACCGCTTTAGGTACATTCACTTAATACTCATTTTCTTGTTAGAGAAACTAAGTAACTAGCAACTATATAGAAACTATATAGAGAGAAACTAAGTATGTTAGCAAATTATTAGAAAATGCAATTTTAAAATATATACAATAATAAAGTTGGGCCAAACCAATGGTTTTTATTGTAGCACTTTTCTCTTCAACAAGTGAAAATAATGCTTTTAAATACAGTCTATGTACACCTCCCACACTATTAAAATTATTTTCATTCATAAACGAAACGATTGCATATTATATTTAGGATGAGCGATTTATGCAGTCTTTGAAATAAAGCAAAAATTAATATAAAGAGGGGTTAACATAATGCTCAATTTTAATGGTTAATTGCATGAGCTAAGAAAAATAAAGATACTTTTTAGTGTCATGGAATTTACCGTTGGTTTTTTGCGTTTATAGAAATTTAAAAAAGCTTGTGGTTTTTAAAATATAAGGCGTCAAAAATTCAAATTTTACAAATTTTAAGATGCGATAAGTTGAGAAGGGGTGGAGACGGGAGAAAATGTTCTTCTAACGAAATAAAATATTTATGAATATCTAAGAGCTGCTAAAATTTCAGATCTTTGTAAGGTACGATGTAGAAGAAAAATGGTATCAAAAATTTGCATGTTCGTATAAAATTTCAGCTTTCTATCTTCAAAGGTGTAGAAGTTCTGTAAACATGTCCATAATAATTTGTTGATTCGTGTCTATAATAGGATAATATTCTTTTCCATAATATTCTTCTCCATAAGTTTATATTATAGCTTGTTTACGGACTGAATTAGGTACACTAAAAAGATCAAAATAGAAACAAACTGAATAAAAAATTAAAAATTTTATCTAAAAATTTGTTTAAACCGATCGAAACCAATGATGTAATAAAGGAAAATCAAAGTAAGATGTGTTTTAGTAAGAGGTGTGAAAAATTGGTCGAAAATACAGCTGTTTACCTTATACAATAAACTTAGAAGCAGTTTTTCTAGTCCAGATTCTTAGATTTGTTTAATTTGAGTTGTTCCAACATTTTTTCTACAAAAATACATAATTCAAACTCCTTGTACAATACATGTCTTCTTTTTGGTATTAAAAATGTTTTGAAAATTGATTCCCGATGCAAATCTCTTAATATTGTTGTTATTGTTGAAAAAAGTTCAGTAAAACATTCCGAAAATTTTCATTCTTCTAGTTGTTGTTTGCAGCTTTATGGTAAGAACTTATTCCATTAATTTTTTCTTAAATTCCTTCCCATTAATTAGTGTAATTTTAGCTATTTTGTTATTAATTTTAAAATTTTGATTCAATTCTGATTATTTTTATAATATGTACAATATTTTTGATTGAAATTATAATTTTGACTTATGATGTTCATTCTCATTTTGAATTGAAAAGCAATTTTTAATTTTCATGAAAAAAAAAAAATATCCTCATTAATATTTAAAAATAAAAATTTTCTTGAATATATTTATACTAAAATTGCGCGATTAAATTATAGATTTTGTTTATATTCAAGTCGGGTAGGGTTTAGTTTGGGGTGTGTAATGGGAATCAATATTAGGTTTAGTTTATGTGTTAGGTTAGATTAAGTTGTTGAAACGTTTTCCATGTATATTCCCTTGAAACCGCAATATTATTCCCAAGGCTAGGAACAGTGTCTTGTCCACCCTATGTCCGGATTTAGGTCTTAATCTTTAAGAATTTTAAAATTTTGCCTTTTAATATGAAATATGGGGACCTCAGTTCAAATCCAAATTTTACATTTTGAAAAAAAAATTTTTTTTTTGTATGCAATAATTTTTTTTTTTTTAATGAAATTTAATGAAATTTGGGTTTGCTATTTAAAGTTTCGGTTGTATTGTAGTGAATGAGTTCGAACCCAAATTTTGCCTACATTGTATTTAAACATAAAAATAAGAAAATAGGTGAAATATTTTTATTAAATCAAAATTATATTAACACTATTAACAGAAAAAAGCAAGAATTAGTGTTTTGCCTCTCTCTAGGGGCCCAGAAAAGCAAGAAATTACAGTACAAAGTTGTACTGTAATTTTCATCTTTAGTATAAATTAAATAAACAAAATTAAATGAAAAAATCATTACAATTTTAATGATCATAATGATTTTAAAGTTTTTAAAATATAAATTTGTCAGAAATACCCTACATATTATGCATTTACGCTTATTAATGTAAAGTTTTAAGGTTTCATTGAGAAATTTTATAAAACTAGTTTGTTTTTACATTTTGCAATATTATGAAGTTTGGAATTTATTTGAGATAATGAAATGATGAATGAATACGTTTCAAAATTATCAATTTTATTCTTGATATTTGAATATTTTCATCGTTTGTTCCAATTATATTTAGGTAAACGGCAATAACTCGGTCCCATGCATATAATTTTCTTCTAAAAAAATTTACATTAAGTTACAAATCAAAATTAAATAGGTTTTTAAATTATTTTTTTACAATTAAGTTGATTTTCGAGTCCACAGCGCTTCCGATATAATTTTGAATTTATTATTTAGTTTTTGTGGAGCATGAATAGTTCAATTTTTTCAGAGAATGTTGTAATTTCACCTAAAATTTAAGAAAAAATATATTTTTTATTATTGTGGTTCTATGGTTTTTCTTCAGAGTTAGAAAAATGATTAAAAACATTTAAGACCGCTTTAGGTACATTCACTTAATACTCATTTTCTTGTTAGAGAAACTAAGTAACTAGCAACTATATAGAAACTATATAGAGAGAAACTAAGTATGTTAGCAAATTATTAGAAAATGCAATTTTAAAATATATACAATAATAAAGTTGGGCCAAACCAATGGTTTTTATTGTAGCACTTTTCTCTTCAACAAGTGAAAATAATGCTTTTAAATACAGTCTATGTACACCTCCCACACTATTAAAATTATTTTCATTCATAAACGAAACGATTGCATATTATATTTAGGATGAGCGATTTATGCAGTCTTTGAAATAAAGCAAAAATTAATATAAAGAGGGGTTAACATAATGCTCAATTTTAATGGTTAATTGCATGAGCTAAGAAAAATAAAGATACTTTTTAGTGTCATGGAATTTACCGTTGGTTTTTTGCGTTTATAGAAATTTAAAAAAGCTTGTGGTTTTTAAAATATAAGGCGTCAAAAATTCAAATTTTACAAATTTTAAGATGCGATAAGTTGAGAAGGGGTGGAGACGGGAGAAAATGTTCTTCTAACGAAATAAAATATTTATGAATATCTAAGAGCTGCTAAAATTTCAGATCTTTGTAAGGTACGATGTAGAAGAAAAATGGTATCAAAAATTTGCATGTTCGTATAAAATTTCAGCTTTCTATCTTCAAAGGTGTAGAAGTTTTGTAAACATGTCCATAATAATTTGTTGATTCGTGTCTATAATAGGATAATATTCTTTTCCATAATATTCTTCTCCATAAGTTTATATTATAGCTTGTTTACGGACTGAATTAGGTACACTAAAAAGATCAAAATAGAAACAAACTGAATAAAAAATTAAAAATTTTATCTAAAAATTTGTTTAAACCGATCGAAACCAATGATGTAATAAAGGAAAATCAAAGTAAGATGTGTTTTAGTAAGAGGTGTGAAAAATTGGTCGAAAATACAGCTGTTTACCTTATACAATAAACTTAGAAGCAGTTTTTCTAGTCCAGATTCTTAGATTTGTTTAATTTGAGTTGTTCCAACATTTTTTCTACAAAAATACATAATTCAAACTCCTTGTACAATACATGTCTTCTTTTTGGTATTAAAAATGTTTTGAAAATTGATTCCCGATGCAAATCTCTTAATATTGTTGTTATTGTTGAAAAAAGTTCAGTAAAACATTCCGAAAATTTTCATTCTTCTAGTTGTTGTTTGCAGCTTTATGGTAAGAACTTATTCCATTAATTTTTTCTTAAATTCCTTCACATTAATTAGTGTAATTTTAGCTATTTTGTTATTAATTTTAAAATTTTGATTCAATTCTGATTATTTTTATAATATGTACAATATTTTTGATTGAAATTATAATTTTGACTTATGATGTTCATTCTCATTTTGAATTGAAAAGCAATTTTTAATTTTCATGAAAAAAAAAAAATATCCTCATTAATATTTAAAAATAAAAATTTTCTTGAATATATTTATACTAAAATTGCGCGATTAAATTATAGATTTTGTTTATATTCAAGTCGGGTAGGGTTTAGTTTGGGGTGTGTAATGGGAATCAATATTAGGTTTAGTTTATGTGTTAGGTTAGATTATGTGTGCTCATCCTACCTCCCGGGGGACTGTGCCCACCCGGACGAGCAACTGAAGGATCTAGTGGACTTTTGTGGAAGGAGGAACTTCCAACTTATAATAGGAAGTGATGCCAATGCCCACCACACCGTCTGGGGAAGCAGCAATATAAACAAAAGAGGTGAGTGCCTACTTGAATTTATATATAGCAATAAATTAATGATTATGAATGAAGGCAATAGGCCGACATTCATAAATGCAATTAGGGAAGAGGTCCTTGACATCACCCTTTGCACTGAATTTATCGGTAGTAGGGTTGGTGGATGGCATGTCTCAAATGAGACATCCATCCACCACAAAGTGATACAGTACAAAGTTGTACTGTAATTTTCATCTTTAGTATAAATTAAATAAACAAAATTAAATGAAAAAATCATTACAATTTTAATGATCATAATGATTTTAAAGTTTTTAAAATATAAATTTGTCAGAAATACCCTACATATTATGCATTTACGCTTATTAATGTAAAGTTTTAAGGTTTCATTGAGAAATTTTATAAAACTAGTTTGTTTTTACATTTTGCAACATTATGAAGTTTGGAATTTATTTGAGATAATGAAATGATGAATGAATACGTTTCAAAATTATCAATTTTATTCTTGATATTTGAATATTTTCATCGTTTGTTCCAATTATATTTAGGTAAACGGCAATAACTCGGTCCCATGCATATAATTTTCTTCTAAAAAAATTTACATTAAGTTACAAATCAAAATTAAATAGGTTTTTAAATTATTTTTTTACAATTAAGTTGATTTTCGAGTCCACAGCGCTTCCGATATAATTTTGAATTTATTATTTAGTTTTTGTGGAGCATGAATAGTTCAATTTTTTCAGAGAATGTTGTAATTTCACCTAAAATTTAAGAAAAAATATATTTTTTATTATTGTGGTTCTATGGTTTTTCTTCAGAGTTAGAAAAATGATTAAAAACATTTAAGACCGCTTTAGGTACATTCACTTAATACTCATTTTCTTGTTAGAGAAACTAAGTAACTAGCAACTATATAGAAACTATATAGAGAGAAACTAAGTATGTTAGCAAATTATTAGAAAATGCAATTTTAAAATATATACAATAATAAAGTTGGGCCAAACCAATGGTTTTTATTGTAGCACTTTTCTCTTCAACAAGTGAAAATAATGCTTTTAAATACAGTCTATGTACACCTCCCACACTATTAAAATTATTTTCATTCATAAACGAAACGATTGCATATTATATTTAGGATGAGCGATTTATGCAGTCTTTGAAATAAAGCAAAAATTAATATAAAGAGGGGTTAACATAATGCTCAATTTTAATGGTTAATTGCATGAGCTAAGAAAAATAAAGATACTTTTTAGTGTCATGGAATTTACCGTTGGTTTTTTGCGTTTATAGAAATTTAAAAAAGCTTGTGGTTTTTAAAATATAAGGCGTCAAAAATTCAAATTTTACAAATTTTAAGATGCGATAAGTTGAGAAGGGGTGGAGACGGGAGAAAATGTTCTTCTAACGAAATAAAATATTTATGAATATCTAAGAGCTGCTAAAATTTCAGATCTTTGTAAGGTACGATGTAGAAGAAAAATGGTATCAAAAATTTGCATGTTCGTATAAAATTTCAGCTTTCTATCTTCAAAGGTGTAGAAGTTCTGTAAACATGTCCATAATAATTTGTTGATTCGTGTCTATAATAGGATAATATTCTTTTCCATAATATTCTTCTCCATAAGTTTATATTATAGCTTGTTTACGGACTGAATTAGGTACACTAAAAAGATCAAAATAGAAACAAACTGAATAAAAAATTAAAAATTTTATCTAAAAATTTGTTTAAACCGATCGAAACCAATGATGTAATAAAGGAAAATCAAAGTAAGATGTGTTTTAGTAAGAGGTGTGAAAAATTGGTCGAAAATACAGCTGTTTACCTTATACAATAAACTTAGAAGCAGTTTTTCTAGTCCAGATTCTTAGATTTGTTTAATTTGAGTTGTTCCAACATTTTTTCTACAAAAATACATAATTCAAACTCCTTGTACAATACATGTCTTCTTTTTGGTATTAAAAATGTTTTGAAAATTGATTCCCGATGCAAATCTCTTAATATTGTTGTTATTGTTCAAAAAAGTTCAGTAAAACATTCCGAAAATTTTCATTCTTCTAGTTGTTATTTGCAGCTTTATGGTAAGAACTTATTCCATTAATTTTTTCTTAAATTCCTTCACATTAATTAGTGTAATTTTAGCTATTTTGTTATTAATTTTAAAATTTTGATTCAATTCTGATTATTTTTATAATATGTACAATATTTTTGATTGAAATTATAATTTTGACTTATGATGTTCATTCTCATTTTGAATTGAAAAGCAATTTTTAATTTTCATGAAAAAAAAAAAATATCCTCATTAATATTTAAAAATAAAAATTTTCTTGAATATATTTATACTAAAATTGCGCGATTAAATTATAGATTTTGTTTATATTCAAGTCGGGTAGGGTTTAGTTTGGGGTGTGTAATGGGAATCAATATTAGGTTTAGTTTATGTGTTAGGTTAGATTAAGTTGTTGAAACGTTTTCCATGTATATTCCCTTGAAACCGCAATATTATTCCCAAGGCTAGGAACAGTGTCTTGTCCACCCTATGTCCGGATTTAGGTCTTAATCTTTAAGAATTTTAAAATTTTGCCTTTTAATATGAAATATGGGGACCTCAGTTCAAATCCAAATTTTACATTTTGAAAAAAAAATTTTTTTTTTGTATGCAATAATTTTTTTTTTTTTAATGAAATTTAATGAAATTTGGGTTTGCTATTTAAAGTTTCGGTTGTATTGTAGTGAATGAGTTCGAACCCAAATTTTGCCTACATTGTATTTAAACATAAAAATAAGAAAATAGGTGAAATATTTTTATTAAATCAAAATTATATTAACACTATTAACAGAAAAAAGCAAGAATTAGTGTTTTGCCTCTCTCTAGGGGCCCAGAAAAGCAAGAAATTACAGTACAAAGTTGTACTGTAATTTTCATCTTTAGTATAAATTAAATAAACAAAATTAAATGAAAAAATCATTACAATTTTAATGATCATAATGATTTTAAAGTTTTTAAAATATAAATTTGTCAGAAATACCCTACATATTATGCATTTACGCTTATTAATGTAAAGTTTTAAGGTTTCATTGAGAAATTTTATAAAACTAGTTTGTTTTTACATTTTGCAACATTATGAAGTTTGGAATTTATTTGAGATAATGAAATGATGAATGAATACGTTTCAAAATTATCAATTTTATTGTTGATATTTGAATATTTTCCAAGTTCCAATTATATTTAGGTAAACGGCAATAATTCGGTCCCATGCATATAATTTGCTTCTAAAAAAATTTACATTAAGTTACAAATCAAAATTAAATAGGTTTTTAAATTATTTTTTTACAATTAAGTTGATTTTCGAGTCCACAGCGCTTCCGATATAATTTTGAATTTATTATTTAGTTTTTGTGGAGCATGAATAGTTCAATTTTTTCAGAGAATGTTGTAATTTCACCTAAAATTTAAGAAAAAATATATTTTTTATTATTGTGGTTCAATGGTTTTTCTTCAGAGTTAGAAAAATGATTAAAAACATTTAAGACCGCTTTAGGTACATTCACTTAATACTCATTTTCTTGTTAGAGAAACTAAGTAACTAGCAACTATATAGAAACTATATAGAGAGAAACTAAGTATGTTAGAAAATTATTAGAAAATGCAATTTTAAAATATATACAATAATAAAGTTGGGCCAAACCAATGGTTTTTATTGTAGCACTTTTCTCTTCAACAAGTGAAAATAATGCTTTTAAATACAGTCTATGTACACCTCCCACACTATTAAAATTATTTTCATTCATAAACGAAACGATTGCATATTATATTTAGGATGAGCGATTTATGCAGTCTTTGAAATAAAGCAAAAATTAATATAAAGAGGGGTTAACATAATGCTCAATTTTAATGGTTAATTGCATGAGCTAAGAAAAATAAAGATACTTTTTAGTGTCATGGAATTTACCGTTGGTTTTTTGCGTTTATAGAAATTTAAAAAAGCTTGTGGTTTTTAAAATATAAGGCGTCAAAAATTCAAATTTTACAAATTTCAAGATGCGATAAGTTGAGAAGGGGTGGAGACGGGAGAAAATGTTCTTCTAACGAAATAAAATATTTATGAATATCTAAGAGCTGCTAAAATTTCAGACCTTTGTAAGGTACGATGTAGAAGAAAAATGGTATCAAAAATTTGCATGTTCGTATAAAATTTCAGCTTTCTATCTTCAAAGGTGTAGAAGTTCTGTAAACATGTCCATAATAATTTGTTGATTCGTGTCTATAATAGGATAATATTCTTTTCCATAATATTCTTCTCCATAAGTTTATATTATAGCTTGTTTACGGATTGAATTAGGTACACTAAAAAGATCAAAATAGAAACAAACTGAATAAAAAATTAAAAATTTTATCTAAAAATTTGTTTAAACCGATCGAAACCAATGATGTAATAAAGGAAAATCAAAGTAAGATGTGTTTTAGTAAGAGGTGTGAAAAATTAGTCGAAAATACAGCTGTTTACCTTATACAATAAACTTAGAAGCAGTTTTTCTAGTCCAGATTCTTAGATTTGTTTAATTTGAGTTGTTCCAACATTTTTTCTACAAAAATACATAATTCAAACTCCTTGTACAATACATGTCTTCTTTTTGGTATTAAAAATGTTTTGAAAATTGATTCCCGATGCAAATCTCTTAATATTGTTGTTATTGTTGAAAAAAGTTCAGTAAAACATTCCGAAAATTTTCATTCTTCTAGTTGTTATTTGCAGCTTTATGGTAAGAACTTATTCCATTAATTTTTTCTTAAATTCCTTCACATTAATTGGTGTAATTTTAGCTATTTTGTTATTAATTTTAAAATTTTGATTCAATTCTGATTATTTTTATAATATGTACAATATTTTTGATTGAAATTATAATTTTGACTTATGATGTTCATTCTGATTTTGAATTGAAAAGCAATTTTTAATTTTCATGAAAAAAAAAAATATCCTCATTAATATTTAAAAATAAAAATTTTCTTGAATATATTTATACTAAAATTGCGCGATTAAATTATAGATTTTGTTTATATTCAAGTCGGGTAGGGTTTAGTTTGGGGTGTGTAATGGGAATCAATATTAGGTTTAGTTTATGTGTTAGGTTAGATTAAGTTGTTGAAACGTTTTCCATGTATATTCCCTTGAAACCGCAATATTATTCCCAAGGCTAGGAACAGTGTCTTGTCCACCCTATGTCCGGATTTAGGTCTTAATCTTTAAGAATTTTAAAATTTTGCCTTTTAATATGAAATATGGGGACCTCAGTTCAAATCCAAATTTTACATTTTGAAAAAAAATTTTTTTTTTTGTATGCAATAATTTTTTTTTTTTAATGAAATTTAATGAAATTTGGGTTTGCTATTTAAAGTTTCGGTTGTATTGTAGTGAATGAGTTCGAACCCAAATTTTGCCTACATTGTATTTAAACATAAAAATAAGAAAATAGGTGAAATATTTTTATTAAATCAAAATTATATTAACACTATTAACAGAAAAAACAAGAATTCCATCCGCCCTCCCCCTTCACCCCCTCCCAAGATGCAATGTGACCATTCTTTGCAAAATGGTACTACATCTAATGGGGGTAATTGTTATTAACTTTTCGTGGTATAAATATTCTTTATAAATTTATTTTTGGAAGTGTGAGTTATAACAAGAATTGCACATTTCATTAACAAAATTTTTAAGGTTAATACAATCTACATTGCTTTATGAGAAAATATACGTATGTATTTATTTAGTTATGTGTTCTTTTCGCTATTTGCTGTAAATTAATGTTTTAATAGGGAAAACATAAATATACATTGAATTTCTTGACACTAAATTTTTGAAACAAAATTTAATAAGAAAATGTTAGTTAAACTTTTACAAATAGGATATTTTTCAAAAAAAAAAAAAAATTTAAGGGTAGAAACTCGCTGATATTGATTTTTTTCGGTAAAACTTTTTTAATTCGATTTTAAATAAGAAAAAAAAAAATGTCAATAAAAAAACTAGTTCATCTGACAATCCGCATTTTTCAGGTTTCGAACCTGAGACCCCTTGCATAATCGTATGCTATACACGTTATCCTAAATATTATTAGTATTAACTAATTATACATTCACGTATTTTGTTCGTATATACATTATAGAATCCAAATACATACATATGTACATGGATTCTAACTAGTATATAAGAATTCCTCGCTTAAAGTGCCTGTTGTCGACGGTAATTTACAATTTTGAACGACTTAACTTAAACGAGGTTCTATAGTAAATTACTCAAAACATATCGAATCTAAAAGGAGCTAATTATCTGTTTAATTATGCACTTTTTGTACCCTGCACCTTCGTGAAGGGTATATTCACTTTGGTATCAAGTTTGTAGCCACTTGAAGGAGTCGTCTCCGATGTAGACATATATATATATATTCTTGGTTTAGCCATGTCCGTCCGCTCGCAAAATAACCCAAAACGAATAACGCAATCGGCACCAAACTTTCACAAGTTGTTTCTTTCATGCAAGCGACAGCTGCTACTGTAATTGGACCGAATCGAACAACGGGTTCGGGTAGCTGCCACACAACTCAAAGATGTTTTGTTTATATATTTCAAAAAATGATAAAGATCTTAATATCAAATTTTGCACAGATCTGTCCAATTACACTCTACATATGTTTTGAAAATTTTAATGGAATGACACATATAACCCTGAAATTTTCATGGAAGGCTTGATTGGTTCGGGTGGCTGCCGTACAACTTCAACAGCTAATTTTAAATAAAAGTACAAATAATGAAGCTAGATTCATAAAACTTGCAAGTCATGTGTCCAATTGTAGGTCACATATATCTCTGAAGTTTTGATAGAGTGGCTTGACAGGTTCGGCTCGTTGCCATATAACTCCAACAGCTAATTTTAAATAAACGTACAAATAATAAAGCTAGATTCATAAAACTTGCAAGTCATGTGTCCAATTGTAGGTCACATATATCTCTGAAGTTTTGATGGAGTGGCTTGACAGGTTCGGCTCGTTGCCATATAACTCTAACAGCTAATTTTAAATAAACGTACAAATAATAAAGCAAGATTCATAAAACTTGGCAGTCATGTGCCCAATTGTAGGTCACATATATCCCTAAAGTTTTGATGGAATAGCTTAACAGTTTATTTTTATAATATGTACAATATTTTTGATTGTAATTATAATTTTGACTTATGTTCATTCTGATTTTGAATTGAAAAGCAATTTTTAATTTTCATGAAAAAAAAAAAATATCCTCATTAATATTTAAAAATAAAAATTTTCTTGAATATATTTATACTAAAATTGCGCGATTAAATTATAGATTTTGTTTATATTCAAGTCGGGTAGGGTTTAGTTTGGGGTGTGTAATGGGAATCAATATTAGGTTTAGTTTATGTGTTAGGTTAGATTAAGTTGTTGAAACGTTTTCCATGTATATTCCCTTGAAACCGCAATATTATTCCCAAGGCTAGGAACAGTGTCTTGTCCACCCTATGTCCGGATTTAGGTCTTAATCTTTAAGAATTTTAAAATTTTGCCTTTTAATATGAAATATGGGGACCTCAGTTCAAATCCAAATTTTACATTTTGAAAAAAAAATTTTTTTTTGTATGCAATAATTTTTTTTTTTTTTAATGAAATTTAATGAAATTTGGGTTTGCTATTTAAAGTTTCGGTTGTATTGTAGTGAATGAGTTCGAACCCAAATTTTGCCTACATTGTATTTAAACATAAAAATAAGAAAATAGGTGAAATATTTTTATTAAATCAAAATTATATTAACACTACTAACAGACAAAAGCAAGAATTAGGGTTTTGCCTCTCTCTAGGGGCCCAGAAAAGCAAGAAATTACAGTACAAAGTTGTACTGTAATTTTCATCTTTAGTATAAATTAAATAAACAAAATTAAATGAAAAAATCATTACAATTTTAATGATCATAATGATTTTAAAGTTTTTAGAATATAAATTTGTCAGAAATACCCTACATATTATGCATTTACGCTTATTAATGTAAAGTTTTAAGGTTTCATTGAGAAATTTTATAAAACTAGTTTGTTTTTACATTTTGCAACATTATGAAGTTTGGAATTTATTTGAGACAATGAAATGATGAATGAATATGTTTCAAAATTATCAATTTTATTGTTGATATTTGAATATTTTCATCGTTTGTTCCAATTATATTTAGGTAAACGGCAATAATTCGGTCCCATGCATATAATTTGCTTCTAAAAAAATTTACATTACGTTACAAATCAAAATTAAATAGGTTTTTAAATTATTTTTTTACAATTAAGTTGATTTTCGAGTCCACAGCGCTTCCGATATAATTTTGAATTTATTATTTAGTTTTTGTGGAGCATGAATAGTTCAATTTTTTCAGAGAATGTTGTAATTTCACCTAAAATTTAAGAAAAAATATATTTTTTATTATTGTGGTTCTATGGTTTTTCTTCAGAGTTAGAAAAATGATTAAAAACATTTAAGACCGCTTTAGGTACATTCACTTAATACTCATTTTCTTGTTAGAGAAACTAAGTAACTAGCAACTATATAGAAACTATATAGAGAGAAACTAAGTATGTTAGCAAATTATTAGAAAATGCAATTTTAAAATATATACAATAATAAAGTTGGGCCAAACCAATGGTTTTTATTGTAGCACTTTTCTCTTCAACAAGTGAAAATAATGCTTTTAAATACAGTCTATGTACACCTCCCACACTATTAAAATTATTTTCATTCATAAACGAAACGATTGCATATTATATTTAGGATGAGCGATTTATGCAGTCTTTGAAATAAAGCAAAAATTAATATAAAGAGGGGTTAACATAATACTCAATTTTAATGGTTAATTGCAGGAGCTAAGAAAAATAAAGATACTTTTTAGTGTCATGGAATTTACCGTTGGTTTTTTGCGTTTATAGAAATTTAAAAAAGCTTGTGGTTTTTAAAATATAAGGCGTCAAAAATTCAAATTTTACAAATTTCAAGATGCGATAAGTTGAGAAGGGGTGGAGACGGGAAAAAATGTTCTTCTAACGAAATAAAATATTTATGAATATCTAAGAGCTGCTAAAATTTCAGACTCCTGTAAGGTACGATGTAGAAGAAAAATGGTATCAAAAATTTGCATGTTCGTATAAAATTTCAGCTTTCTATCTTCAAAGGTGTAGAAGTTCTGTAAACATGTCCATAATAATTTGTTGATTCGTGTCTATAATAGAATAATATTCTTTTCCATAATATTCTTCTCCATAAGTTTATATTATAGCTTGTTTACGGACTGAATTAGGTACACTAAAAAGATCAAAATAGAAACAAACTGAATAAAAAATTAAAAATTTTATCTAAAAATTTGTTTAAACCGATCGAAACCAATGATGTAATAAAGGAAAATCAAAGTAAGATGTGTTTTAGTAAGAGGTGTGAAAAATTGGTCGAAAATACAGCTGTTTAGCTTATACAATAAACTTAGAAGCAGTTTTTCTAGTCCAGATTCTTAGATTTGTTTAATTTGAGTTGTTCCAACATTTTTTCTACAAAAATACAAAATTCAAACTCCTTGTACAATACATGTCTTCTTTTTGGTATTAAAAATGTTTTGAAAATTGATTCCCGATGCAAATCTCTTAATATTGTTGTTATTGTTGAAAAAAGTTCAGTAAAACATTCCGAAAATTTTCATTCTTCTAGTTGTTATTTGCAGCTTTATGGTAAGAACTTATTCCATTAATTTTTTCTTAAATTCCTTCACATTAATTAGTGTAATTTTAGCTATTTTGTTATTAATTTTAAAATTTTGATTCAATTCTGATTATTTTTATAATATGTACAATATTTTTGATTGAAATTATAATTTTGACTTATGATGTTCATTCTGATTTTGAATTGAAAAGCAATTTTTAATTTTCATGAAAAAAAAAAAATATCCTCATTAATATTTAAAAATAAAAATTTTCTTGAATATATTTATACTAAAATTGCGCGATTAAATTATAGATTTTGTTTATATTCAAGTCGGGTAGGGTTTAGTTTGGGGTGTGTAATGGGAATCAATATTAGGTTTAGTTTATGTGTTAGGTTAGATTAAGTTGTTGAAACGTTTTCCATGTATATTCCCTTGAAACCGCAATATTATTCCCAAGGCTAGGAACAGTGTCTTGTCCACCCTATGTCCAGATTTAGGTCTTAATCTTTAAGAATTTTAAAATTTTGCCTTTTAATATGAAATATGGGGACCTCAGTTCAAATCCAAATTTTACATTTTGAAAAAAAATTTTTTTTTTTGTATGCAATAATTTTTTTTTTTTTAATGAAATTTAATGAAATTTGGGTTTGCTATTTAAAGTTTCGGTTGTATTGTAGTGAATGAGTTCGAACCCAAATTTTGCCTACATTGTATTTAAACATAAAAATAAGAAAATAGGTGAAATATTTTTATTAAATCAAAATTATATTAACACTATTAACAGAAAAAAGCAAGAATTAGTGTTTTGCCTCTCTCTAGGGGCCCAGAAAAGCAAGAAATTACAGTACAAAGTTGTACTGTAATTTTCATCTTTAGTATAAATTAAATAAACAAAATTAAATGAAAAAATCATTACAATTTTAATGATCATAATGATTTTAAAGTTTTTAAAATATAAATTTGTCAGAAATACCCTACATATTATGCATTTACGCTTATTAATGTAAAGTTTTAAGGTTTCATTGAGAAATTTTATAAAACTAGTTTGTTTTTACATTTTGCAACATTATGAAGTTTGGAATTTATTTGAGATAATGAAATGATGAATGAATACGTTTCAAAATTATCAATTTTATTCTTGATATTTGAATATTTTCATCGTTTGTTCCAATTATATTTAGGTAAACGGCAATAACTCGGTCCCATGCATATAATTTTCTTCTAAAAAAATTTACATTAAGTTACAAATCAAAATTAAATAGGTTTTTAAATTATTTTTTTACAATTAAGTTGATTTTCGAGTCCACAGCGCTTCCGATATAATTTTGAATTTATTATTTAGTTTTTGTGGAGCATGAATAGTTCAATTTTTTCAGAGAATGTTGTAATTTCACCTAAAATTTAAGAAAAAATATATTTTTTATTATTGTAGTTCTATGGTTTTTCTTCAGAGTTAGAAAAATGATTAAAAACATTTAAGACCGCTTTAGGTACATTCACTTAATACTCATTTTCTTGTTAGAGAAACTAAGTAACTAGCAACTATATAGAAACTATATAGAGAGAAACTAAGTATGTTAGCAAATTATTAGAAAATGCAATTTTAAAATATATACAATAATAAAGTTGGGCCAAACCAATGGTTTTTATTGTAGCACTTTTCTCTTCAACAAGTGAAAATAATGCTTTTAAATACAGTCTATGTACACCTCCCACACTATTAAAATTATTTTCATTCATAAACGAAACGATTGCATATTATATTTAGGATGAGCGATTTATGCAGTCTTTGAAATAAAGCAAAAATTAATATAAAGAGGGGTTAACATAATGCTCAATTTTAATGGTTAATTGCATGAGCTAAGAAAAATAAAGATACTTTTTAGTGTCATGGAATTTACCGTTGGTTTTTTGCGTTTATAGAAATTTAAAAAAGCTTGTGGTTTTTAAAATATAAGGCGTCAAAAATTCAAATTTTACAAATTTTAAGATGCGATAAGTTGAGAAGGGGTGGAGACGGGAGAAAATGTTCTTCTAACGAAATAAAATATTTATGAATATCTAAGAGCTGCTAAAATTTCAGATCTTTGTAAGGTACGATGTAGAAGAAAAATGGTATCAAAAATTTGCATGTTCGTATAAAATTTCAGCTTTCTATCTTCAAAGGTGTAGAAGTTCTGTAAACATGTCCATAATAATTTGTTGATTCGTGTCTATAATAGGATAATATTCTTTTCCATAATATTCTTCTCCATAAGTTTATATTATAGCTTGTTTACGGACTGAATTAGGTACACTAAAAAGATCAAAATAGAAACAAACTGAATAAAAAATTAAAAATTTTATCTAAAAATTTGTTTAAACCGATCGAAACCAATGATGTAATAAAGGAAAATCAAAGTAAGATGTGTTTTAGTAAGAGGTGTGAAAAATTGGTCGAAAATACAGCTGTTTACCTTATACAATAAACTTAGAAGCAGTTTTTCTAGTCCAGATTCTTAGATTTGTTTAATTTGAGTTGTTCCAACATTTTTTCTACAAAAATACATAATTCAAACTCCTTGTACAATACATGTCTTCTTTTTGGTATTAAAAATGTTTTGAAAATTGATTCCCGATGCAAATCTCTTAATATTGTTGTTATTGTTGAAAAAAGTTCAGTAAAACATTCCGAAAATTTTCATTCTTCTAGTTGTTGTTTGCAGCTTTATGGTAAGAACTTATTCCATTAATTTTTTCTTAAATTCCTTCACATTAATTAGTGTAATTTTAGCTATTTTGTTATTAATTTTAAAATTTTGATTCAATTCTGATTATTTTTATAATATGTACAATATTTTTGATTGAAATTATAATTTTGACTTATGATGTTCATTCTCATTTTGAATTGAAAAGCAATTTTTAATTTTCATGAAAAAAAAAAAATATCCTCATTAATATTTAAAAATAAAAATTTTCTTGAATATATTTATACTAAAATTGCGCGATTAAATTATAGATTTTGTTTATATTCAAGTCGGGTAGGGTTTAGTTTGGGGTGTGTAATGGGAATCAATATTAGGTTTAGTTTATGTGTTAGGTTAGATTAAGTTGTTGAAACGTTTTCCATGTATATTCCCTTGAAACCGCAATATTATTCCCAAGGCTAGGAACAGTGTCTTGTCCACCCTATGTCCGGATTTAGGTCTTAATCTTTAAGAATTTTAAAATTTTGCCTTTTAATATGAAATATGGGGACCTCAGTTCAAATCCAAATTTTACATTTTGAAAAAAAAATTTTTTTTTTGTATGCAATAATTTTTTTTTTTTTAATGAAATTTAATGAAATTTGGGTTTGCTATTTAAAGTTTCGGTTGTATTGTAGTGAATGAGTTCGAACCCAAATTTTGCCTACATTGTATTTAAACATAAAAATAAGAAAATAGGTGAAATATTTTTATTAAATCAAAATTATATTAACACTATTAACAGAAAAAAGCAAGAATTAGTGTTTTGCCTCTCTCTAGGGGCCCAGAAAAGCAAGAAATTACAGTACAAAGTTGTACTGTAATTTTCATCTTTAGTATAAATTTTTTTCCTTCTTCACTCCTATAAGGAGCATAGGGCTAGTTCATGATATCTCTATCATGTCCTAGTTTCTATAGTCATAGAGAGTTAGCTAGGTAGGTGACTAGCCTACCGTAGTTTTTATTTATATTAAATATTTCCGTTTTATTAATATTTTACTGCTTATTTTTCTTAGTCTTTTTAGTATCGCATATTATGAATATTTGAAAATTACTTGTACAAATTTATTAATATTGCATATTAAGTTATATAATATTGAATATAATTTTTATAGTGACCTGACCGGGGTTTGAACCCGAGACCCTTCGGTTAAAGGGCCGGTGCCATAACCACTGCACCAATGGTCAGATATTATAAATTAAATAAACAAAATTAAATGAAAAAATCATTACAATTTTAATGATCATAATGATTTTAAAGTTTTTAAAATATAAATTTGTCAGAAATACCCTACATATATTATGCATTTACGCTTATTAATGTAAAGTTTTAAGGTTTCATTGAGAAATTTTATAAAACTAGTTTGTTTTTACATTTTGCAACATTATGAAGTTTGGAATTTATTTGAGATAATGAAATGATGAATGAATACGTTTCAAAATTATCAATTTTATTCTTGATATTTGAATATTTTCATCGTTTGTTCCAATTATATTTAGGTAAACGGCAATAACTCGGTCCCATGCATATAATTTTCTTCTAAAAAAATTTACATTAAGTTACAAATCAAAATTAAATAGGTTTTTAAATTATTTTTTTACAATTAAGTTGATTTTCGAGTCCACAGCGCTTCCGATATAATTTTGAATTTATTATTTAGTTTTTGTGGAGCATGAATAGTTCAATTTTTTCAGAGAATGTTGTAATTTCACCTAAAATTTAAGAAAAAATATATTTTTTATTATTGTGGTTCTATGGTTTTTCTTCAGAGTTAGAAAAATGATTAAAAACATTTAAGACCGCTTTAGGTACATTCACTTAATACTCATTTTTTTGTTAGAGAAACTAAGTAACTGGCAACTATATAGAAACTATATAGAGAGAAACTAAGTATGTTAGCAAATTATTAGAAAATGCAATTTTAAAATATATACAATAATAAAGTTGGGCCAAACCAATGGTTTTTATTGTAGCACTTTTCTCTTCAACAAGTGAAAATAATGCTTTTAAATACAGTCTTTGTACACCTCCCACACTATTAAAATTATTTTCATTCATAAACGAAACGATTGCATATTATATTTAGGATGAGCGATTTATGCAGTCTTTGAAATAAAGCAAAAACTAATATAAAGAGGGGTTAACATAATGCTCAATTTTAATGGTTAATTGCATGAGCTAAGAAAAATAAAGATACTTTTTAGTGTCATGGAATTTACCGTTGGTTTTTTGCGTTTATAGAAATTTAAAAAAGCTTGTGGTTTTTAAAATATAAGGCGTCAAAAATTCAAATTTTACAAATTTTAAGATGCGATAAGTTGAGAAGGGGTGGAGACGGGAGAAAATGTTCTTCTAACGAAATAAAATATTTATGAATATCTAAGAGCTGCTAAAATTTCAGATCTTTGTAAGGTACGATGTAGAAGAAAAATGGTATCAAAAATTTGCATGTTCGTATAAAATTTCAGCTTTCTATCTTCAAAGGTGTAGAAGTTCTGTAAACATGTCCATAATAATTTGTTGATTCGTGTCTATAATAGGATAATATTCTTTTCCATAATATTCTTCTCCATAAGTTTATATTATAGCTTGTTTACGGACTGAATTAGGTACACTAAAAAGATCAAAATAGAAACAAACTGAATAAAAAATTAAAAATTTTATCTAAAAATTTGTTTAAACCGATCGAAACCAATGATGTAATAAAGGAAAATCAAAGTAAGATGTGTTTTAGTTACTTATTCCATTAATTTTTTCTTAAATTCCTTCACATTAATTAGTGTAATTTTAGCTATTTTGTTATTAATTTTAAAATTTTGATTCAATTCTGATTATTTTTATAATATGTACAATATTTTTGATTGAAATTATAATTTTGACTTATGATGTTCATTCTCATTTTGAATTGAAAAGCAATTTTTAATTTTCATGAAAAAAAAAAAATATCCTCATTAATATTTAAAAATAAAAATTTTCTTGAATATATTTATACTAAAATTGCGCGATTAAATTATAGATTTTGTTTATATTCAAGTCGGGTAGGGTTTAGTTTGGGGTGTGTAATGGGAATCAATATTAGGTTTAGTTTATGTGTTAGGTTAGATTAAGTTGTTGAAACGTTTTCCATGTATATTCCCTTGAAACCGCAATATTATTCCCAAGGCTAGGAACAGTGTCTTGTCCACCCTATGTCCGGATTTAGGTCTTAATCTTTAAGAATTTTAAAATTTTGCCTTTTAATATGAAATATGGGGACCTCAGTTCAAATCCAAATTTACATTTTGAAAAAAAAATTTTTTTTTTGTATGCAATAATTTTTTTTTTTTTAATGAAATTTAATGAAATTTGGGTTTGCTATTTAAAGTTTCGGTTGTATTGTAGTGAATGAGTTCGAACCCAAATTTTGCCTACATTGTATTTAAACATAAAAATAAGAAAATAGGTGAAATATTTTTATTAAATCAAAATTATATTAACACTATTAACAGAAAAAAGCAAGAATTAGTGTTTTGCCTCTCTCTAGGGGCCCAGAAAAGCAAGAAATTACAGTACAAAGTTGTACTGTAATTTTCATCTTTAGTATAAATTAAATAAACAAAATTAAATGAAAAAATCATTACAATTTTAATGATCATAATGATTTTAAAGTTTTTAAAATATAAATTTGTCAGAAATACCCTACATATTATGCATTTACGCTTATTAATGTAAAGTTTTAAGGTTTCATTGAGAAATTTTATAAAACTAGTTTGTTTTTACATTTTGCAACATTATGAAGTTTGGAATTTATTTGAGATAATGAAATGATGAATGAATACGTTTCAAAATTATCAATTTTATTCTTGATATTTGAATATTTTCATCGTTTGTTCCAATTATATTTAGGTAAACGGCAATAACTCGGTCCCATGCATATAATTTTCTTCTAAAAAAATTTACATTAAGTTACAAATCAAAATTAAATAGGTTTTTAAATTATTTTTTTACAATTAAGTTGATTTTCGAGTCCACAGCGCTTCCGATATAATTTTGAATTTATTATTTAGTTTTTGTGGAGCATGAATAGTTCAATTTTTTCAGAGAATGTTGTAATTTCACCTAAAATTTAAGAAAAAATATATTTTTTATTATTGTGGTTCTATGGTTTTTCTTCAGAGTTAGAAAAATGATTAAAAACATTTAAGACCGCTTTAGGTACATTCACTTAATACTCATTTTCTTGTTAGAGAAACTAAGTAACTAGCAACTATATAGAAACTATATAGAGAGAAACTAAGTATGTTAGCAAATTATTAGAAAATGCAATTTTAAAATATATACAATAATAAAGTTGGGCCAAACCAATGGTTTTTATTGTAGCACTTTTCTCTTCAACAAGTGAAAATAATGCTTTTAAATACAGTCTATGTACACCTCCCACACTATTAAAATTATTTTCATTCATAAACGAAACGATTGCATATTATATTTAGGATGAGCGATTTATGCAGTCTTTGAAATAAAGCAAAAATTAATATAAAGAGGGGTTAACATAATGCTCAATTTTAATGGTTAATTGCATGAGCTAAGAAAAATAAAGATACTTTTTAGTGTCATGGAATTTACCGTTGGTTTTTTGCGTTTATAGAAATTTAAAAAAGCTTGTGGTTTTTAAAATATAAGGCGTCAAAAATTCAAATTTTACAAATTTTAAGATGCGATAAGTTGAGAAGGGGTGGAGACGGGAGAAAATGTTCTTCTAACGAAATAAAATATTTATGAATATCTAAGAGCTGCTAAAATTTCAGATCTTTGTAAGGTACGATGTAGAAGAAAAATGGTATCAAAAATTTGCATGTTCGTATAAAATTTCAGCTTTCTATCTTCAAAGGTGTAGAAGTTCTGTAAACATGTCCATAATAATTTGTTGATTCGTGTCTATAATAGGATAATATTCTTTTCCATAATATTCTTCTCCATAAGTTTATATTATAGCTTGTTTACGGACTGAATTAGGTACACTAAAAAGATCAAAATAGAAACAAACTGAATAAAAAATTAAAAATTTTATCTAAAAATTTGTTTAAACCGATCGAAACCAATGATGTAATAAAGGAAAATCAAAGTAAGATGTGTTTTAGTAAGAGGTGTGAAAAATTGGTCGAAAATACAGCTGTTTACCTTATACAATAAACTTAGAAGCAGTTTTTCTAGTCCAGATTCTTAGATTTGTTTAATTTGAGTTGTTCCAACATTTTTTCTACAAAAATACATAATTCAAACTCCTTGTACAATACATGTCTTCTTTTTGGTATTAAAAATGTTTTGAAAATTGATTCCCGATGCAAATCTCTTAATATTGTTGTTATTGTTGAAAAAAGTTCAGTAAAACATTCCGAAAATTTTCATTCTTCTAGTTGTTGTTTGCAGCTTTATGGTAAGAACTTATTCCATTAATTTTTTCTTAAATTCCTTCACATTAATTAGTGTAATTTTAGCTATTTTGTTATTAATTTTAAAATTTTGATTCAATTCTGATTATTTTTATAATATGTACAATATTTTTGATTGAAATTATAATTTTGACTTATGATGTTCATTCTCATTTTGAATTGAAAAGCAATTTTTAATTTTCATGAAAAAAAAAAAATATCCTCATTAATATTTAAAAATAAAAATTTTCTTGAATATATTTATACTAAAATTGCGCGATTAAATTATAGATTTTGTTTATATTCAAGTCGGGTAGGGTTTAGTTTGGGGTGTGTAATGGGAATCAATATTAGGTTTAGTTTATGTGTTAGGTTAGATTAAGTTGTTGAAACGTTTTCCATGTATATTCCCTTGAAACCGCAATATTATTCCCAAGGCTAGGAACAGTGTCTTGTCCACCCTATGTCCGGATTTAGGTCTTAATCTTTAAGAATTTTAAAATTTTGCCTTTTAATATGAAATATGGGGACCTCAGTTCAAATCCAAATTTTACATTTTGAAAAAAAAATTTTTTTTTTGTATGCAATAATTTTTTTTTTTTTAATGAAATTTAATGAAATTTGGGTTTGCTATTTAAAGTTTCGGTTGTATTGTAGTGAATGAGTTCGAACCCAAATTTTGCCTACATTGTATTTAAACATAAAAATAAGAAAATAGGTGAAATATTTTTATTAAATCAAAATTATATTAACACTATTAACAGAAAAAAGCAAGAATTAGTGTTTTGCCTCTCTCTAGGGGCCCAGAAAAGCAAGAAATTACAGTACAAAGTTGTACTGTAATTTTCATCTTTAGTATAAATTAAATAAACAAAATTAAATGAAAAAATCATTACAATTTTAATGATCATAATGATTTTAAAGTTTTTAAAATATAAATTTGTCAGAAATACCCTACATATTATGCATTTACGCTTATTAATGTAAAGTTTTAAGGTTTCATTGAGAAATTTTATAAAACTAGTTTGTTTTTACATTTTGCAACATTATGAAGTTTGGAATTTATTTGAGATAATGAAATGATGAATGAATACGTTTCAAAATTATCAATTTTATTCTTGATATTTGAATATTTTCATCGTTTGTTCCAATTATATTTAGGTAAACGGCAATAACTCGGTCCCATGCATATAATTTTCTTCTAAAAAAATTTACATTAAGTTACAAATCAAAATTAAATAGGTTTTTAAATTATTTTTTTACAATTAAGTTGATTTTCGAGTCCACAGCGCTTCCGATATAATTTTGAATTTATTATTTAGTTTTTGTGGAGCATGAATAGTTCAATTTTTTCAGAGAATGTTGTAATTTCACCTAAAATTTAAGAAAAAATATATTTTTTATTATTGTGGTTCTATGGTTTTTCTTCAGAGTTAGAAAAATGATTAAAAACATTTAAGACCGCTTTAGGTACATTCACTTAATACTCATTTTCTTGTTAGAGAAACTAAGTAACTAGCAACTATATAGAAACTATATAGAGAGAAACTAAGTATGTTAGCAAATTATTAGAAAATGCAATTTTAAAATATATACAATAATAAAGTTGGGCCAAACCAATGGTTTTTATTGTAGCACTTTTCTCTTCAACAAGTGAAAATAATGCTTTTAAATACAGTCTATGTACACCTCCCACACTATTAAAATTATTTTCATTCATAAACGAAACGATTGCATATTATATTTAGGATGAGCGATTTATGCAGTCTTTGAAATAAAGCAAAAATTAATATAAAGAGGGGTTAACATAATGCTCAATTTTAATGGTTAATTGCATGAGCTAAGAAAAATAAAGATACTTTTTAGTGTCATGGAATTTACCGTTGGTTTTTTGCGTTTATAGAAATTTAAAAAAGCTTGTGGTTTTTAAAATATAAGGCGTCAAAAATTCAAATTTTACAAATTTTAAGATGCGATAAGTTGAGAAGGGGTGGAGACGGGAGAAAATGTTCTTCTAACGAAATAAAATATTTATGAATATCTAAGAGCTGCTAAAATTTCAGATCTTTGTAAGGTACGATGTAGAAGAAAAATGGTATCAAAAATTTGCATGTTCGTATAAAATTTCAGCTTTCTATCTTCAAAGGTGTAGAAGTTCTGTAAACATGTCCATAATAATTTGTTGATTCGTGTCTATAATAGGATAATATTCTTTTCCATAATATTCTTCTCCATAAGTTTATATTATAGCTTGTTTACGGACTGAATTAGGTACACTAAAAAGATCAAAATAGAAACAAACTGAATAAAAAATTAAAAATTTTATCTAAAAATTTGTTTAAACCGATCGAAACCAATGATGTAATAAAGGAAAATCAAAGTAAGATGTGTTTTAGTAAGAGGTGTGAAAAATTGGTCGAAAATACAGCTGTTTACCTTATACAATAAACTTAGAAGCAGTTTTTCTAGTCCAGATTCTTAGATATGTTTAATTTGAGTTGTTCCAACATTTTTTCTACAAAAATACATAATTCAAACTCCTTGTACAATACATGTCTTCTTTTTGGTATTAAAAATGTTTTGAAAATTGATTCCCGATGCAAATCTCTTAATATTGTTGTTATTGTTGAAAAAAGTTCAGTAAAACATTCCGAAAATTTTCATTCTTCTAGTTGTTGTTTGCAGCTTTATGGTAAGAACTTATTCCATTAATTTTTTCTTAAATTCCTTCACATTAATTAGTGTAATTTTAGCTATTTTGTTATTAATTTTAAAATTTTGATTCAATTCTGATTATTTTTATAATATGTACAATATTTTTGATTGAAATTATAATTTTGACTTATGATGTTCATTCTCATTTTGAATTGAAAAGCAATTTTTAATTTTCATGAAAAAAAAAAAATATCCTCATTAATATTTAAAAATAAAAATTTTCTTGAATATATTTATACTAAAATTGCGCGATTAAATTATAGATTTTGTTTATATTCAAGTCGGGTAGGGTTTAGTTTGGGGTGTGTAATGGGAATCAATATTAGGTTTAGTTTATGTGTTAGGTTAGATTAAGTTGTTGAAACGTTTTCCATGTATATTCCCTTGAAACCGCAATATTATTCCCAAGGCTAGGAACAGTGTCTTGTCCACCCTATGTCCGGATTTAGGTCTTAATCTTTAAGAATTTTAAAATTTTGCCTTTTAATATGAAATATGGGGACCTCAGTTCAAATCCAAATTTTACATTTTGAAAAAAAAATTTTTTTTTTGTATGCAATAATTTTTTTTTTTTTAATGAAATTTAATGAAATTTGGGTTTGCTATTTAAAGTTTCGGTTGTATTGTAGTGAATGAGTTCGAACCCAAATTTTGCCTACATTGTATTTAAACATAAAAATAAGAAAATAGGTGAAATATTTTTATTAAATCAAAATTATATTAACACTATTAACAGAAAAAAGCAAGAATTAGTGTTTTGCCTCTCTCTAGGGGCCCAGAAAAGCAAGAAATTACAGTACAAAGTTGTACTGTAATTTTCATCTTTAGTATAAATTAAATAAACAAAATTAAATGAAAAAATCATTACAATTTTAATGATCATAATGATTTTAAAGTTTTTAAAATATAAATTTGTCAGAAATACCCTACATATTATGCATTTACGCTTATTAATGTAAAGTTTTAAGGTTTCATTGAGAAATTTTATAAAACTAGTTTGTTTTTACATTTTGCAACATTATGAAGTTTGGAATTTATTTGAGATAATGAAATGATGAATGAATACGTTTCAAAATTATCAATTTTATTCTTGATATTTGAATATTTTCATCGTTTGTTCCAATTATATTTAGGTAAACGGCAATAACTCGGTCCCATGCATATAATTTTCTTCTAAAAAAATTTACATTAAGTTACAAATCAAAATTAAATAGGTTTTTAAATTATTTTTTTACAATTAAGTTGATTTTCGAGTCCACAGCGCTTCCGATATAATTTTGAATTTATTATTTAGTTTTTGTGGAGCATGAATAGTTCAATTTTTTCAGAGAATGTTGTAATTTCACCTAAAATTTAAGAAAAAATATATTTTTTATTATTGTGGTTCTATGGTTTTTCTTCAGAGTTAGAAAAATGATTAAAAACATTTAAGACCGCTTTAGGTACATTCACTTAATACTCATTTTCTTGTTAGAGAAACTAAGTAACTAGCAACTATATAGAAACTATATAGAGAGAAACTAAGTATGTTAGCAAATTATTAGAAAATGCAATTTTAAAATATATACAATAATAAAGTTGGGCCAAACCAATGGTTTTTATTGTAGCACTTTTCTCTTCAACAAGTGAAAATAATGCTTTTAAATACAGTCTATGTACACCTCCCACACTATTAAAATTATTTTCATTCATAAACGAAACGATTGCATATTATATTTAGGATGAGCGATTTATGCAGTCTTTGAAATAAAGCAAAAATTAATATAAAGAGGGGTTAACATAATGCTCAATTTTAATGGTTAATTGCATGAGCTAAGAAAAATAAAGATACTTTTTAGTGTCATGGAATTTACCGTTGGTTTTTTGCGTTTATAGAAATTTAAAAAAGCTTGTGGTTTTTAAAATATAAGGCGTCAAAAATTCAAATTTTACAAATTTTAAGATGCGATAAGTTGAGAAGGGGTGGAGACGGGAGAAAATGTTCTTCTAACGAAATAAAATATTTATGAATATCTAAGAGCTGCTAAAATTTCAGATCTTTGTAAGGTACGATGTAGAAGAAAAATGGTATCAAAAATTTGCATGTTCGTATAAAATTTCAGCTTTCTATCTTCAAAGGTGTAGAAGTTCTGTAAACATGTCCATAATAATTTGTTGATTCGTGTCTATAATAGGATAATATTCTTTTCCATAATATTCTTCTCCATAAGTTTATATTATAGCTTGTTTACGGACTGAATTAGGTACACTAAAAAGATCAAAATAGAAACAAACTGAATAAAAAATTAAAAATTTTATCTAAAAATTTGTTTAAACCGATCGAAACCAATGATGTAATAAAGGAAAATCAAAGTAAGATGTGTTTTAGTAAGAGGTGTGAAAAATTGGTCGAAAATACAGCTGTTTACCTTATACAATAAACTTAGAAGCAGTTTTTCTAGTCCAGATTCTTAGATTTGTTTAATTTGAGTTGTTCCAACATTTTTTCTACAAAAATACATAATTCAAACTCCTTGTACAATACATGTCTTCTTTTTGGTATTAAAAATGTTTTGAAAATTGATTCCCGATGCAAATCTCTTAATATTGTTGTTATTGTTGAAAAAAGTTCAGTAAAACATTCCGAAAATTTTCATTCTTCTAGTTGTTGTTTGCAGCTTTATGGTAAGAACTTATTCCATTAATTTTTTCTTAAATTCCTTCACATTAATTAGTGTAATTTTAGCTATTTTGTTATTAATTTTAAAATTTTGATTCAATTCTGATTATTTTTATAATATGTACAATATTTTTGATTGAAATTATAATTTTGACTTATGATGTTCATTCTCATTTTGAATTGAAAAGCAATTTTTAATTTTCATGAAAAAAAAAAATATCCTCATTAATATTTAAAAATAAAAATTTTCTTGAATATATTTATACTAAAATTGCGCGATTAAATTATAGATTTTGTTTATATTCAAGTCGGGTAGGGTTTAGTTTGGGGTGTGTAATGGGAATCAATATTAGGTTTAGTTTATGTGTTAGGTTAGATTAAGTTGTTGAAACGTTTTCCATGTATATTCCCTTGAAACCGCAATATTATTCCCAAGGCTAGGAACAGTGTCTTGTCCACCCTATGTCCGGATTTAGGTCTTAATCTTTAAGAATTTTAAAATTTTGCCTTTTAATATGAAATATGGGGACCTCAGTTCAAATCCAAATTTTACATTTTGAAAAAAAAATTTTTTTTTTGTATGCAATAATTTTTTTTTTTTTAATGAAATTTAATGAAATTTGGGTTTGCTATTTAAAGTTTCGGTTGTATTGTAGTGAATGAGTTCGAACCCAAATTTTGCCTACATTGTATTTAAACATAAAAATAAGAAAATAGGTGAAATATTTTTATTAAATCAAAATTATATTAACACTATTAACAGAAAAAAGCAAGAATTAGTGTTTTGCCTCTCTCTAGGGGCCCAGAAAAGCAAGAAATTACAGTACAAAGTTGTACTGTAATTTTCATCTTTAGTATAAATTAAATAAACAAAATTAAATGAAAAAATCATTACAATTTTAATGATCATAATGATTTTAAAGTTTTTAAAATATAAATTTGTCAGAAATACCCTACATATTATGCATTTACGCTTATTAATGTAAAGTTTTAAGGTTTCATTGAGAAATTTTATAAAACTAGTTTGTTTTTACATTTTGCAACATTATGAAGTTTGGAATTTATTTGAGATAATGAAATGATGAATGAATACGTTTCAAAATTATCAATTTTATTCTTGATATTTGAATATTTTCATCGTTTGTTCCAATTATATTTAGGTAAACGGCAATAACTCGGTCCCATGCATATAATTTTCTTCTAAAAAAATTTACATTAAGTTACAAATCAAAATTAAATAGGTTTTTAAATTATTTTTTTACAATTAAGTTGATTTTCGAGTCCACAGCGCTTCCGATATAATTTTGAATTTATTATTTAGTTTTTGTGGAGCATGAATAGTTCAATTTTTTCAGAGAATGTTGTAATTTCACCTAAAATTTAAGAAAAAATATATTTTTTATTATTGTGGTTCTATGGTTTTTCTTCAGAGTTAGAAAAATGATTAAAAACATTTAAGACCGCTTTAGGTACATTCACTTAATACTCATTTTCTTGTTAGAGAAACTAAGTAACTAGCAACTATATAGAAACTATATAGAGAGAAACTAAGTATGTTAGCAAATTATTAGAAAATGCAATTTTAAAATATATACAATAATAAAGTTGGGCCAAACCAATGGTTTTTATTGTAGCACTTTTCTCTTCAACAAGTGAAAATAATGCTTTTAAATACAGTCTATGTACACCTCCCACACTATTAAAATTATTTTCATTCATAAACGAAACGATTGCATATTATATTTAGGATGAGCGATTTATGCAGTCTTTGAAATAAAGCAAAAATTAATATAAAGAGGGGTTAACATAATGCTCAATTTTAATGGTTAATTGCATGAGCTAAGAAAAATAAAGATACTTTTTAGTGTCATGGAATTTACCGTTGGTTTTTTGCGTTTATAGAAATTTAAAAAAGCTTGTGGTTTTTAAAATATAAGGCGTCAAAAATTCAAATTTTACAAATTTTAAGATGCGATAAGTTGAGAAGGGGTGGAGACGGGAGAAAATGTTCTTCTAACGAAATAAAATATTTATGAATATCTAAGAGCTGCTAAAATTTCAGATCTTTGTAAGGTACGATGTAGAAGAAAAATGGTATCAAAAATTTGCATGTTCGTATAAAATTTCAGCTTTCTATCTTCAAAGGTGTAGAAGTTCTGTAAACATGTCCATAATAATTTGTTGATTCGTGTCTATAATAGGATAATATTCTTTTCCATAATATTCTTCTCCATAAGTTTATATTATAGCTTGTTTACGGACTGAATTAGGTACACTAAAAAGATCAAAATAGAAACAAACTGAATAAAAAATTAAAAATTTTATCTAAAAATTTGTTTAAACCGATCGAAACCAATGATGTAATAAAGGAAAATCAAAGTAAGATGTGTTTTAGTAAGAGGTGTGAAAAATTGGTCGAAAATACAGCTGTTTACCTTATACAATAAACTTAGAAGCAGTTTTTCTAGTCCAGATTCTTAGATTTGTTTAATTTGAGTTGTTCCAACATTTTTTCTACAAAAATACATAATTCAAACTCCTTGTACAATACATGTCTTCTTTTTGGTATTAAAAATGTTTTGAAAATTGATTCCCGATGCAAATCTCTTAATATTGTTGTTATTGTTGAAAAAAGTTCAGTAAAACATTCCGAAAATTTTCATTCTTCTAGTTGTTGTTTGCAGCTTTATGGTAAGAACTTATTCCATTAATTTTTTCTTAAATTCCTTCACATTAATTAGTGTAATTTTAGCTATTTTGTTATTAATTTTAAAATTTTGATTCAATTCTGATTATTTTTATAATATGTACAATATTTTTGATTGAAATTATAATTTTGAATTTTAAATTATAGATTTTGTTTATATTCAAGTCGGGTAGGGTTTAGTTTGGGGTGTGTAATGGGAATCAATATTAGGTTTAGTTTATGTGTTAGGTTAGATTAAGTTGTTGAAACGTTTTCCATGTATATTCCCTTGAAACCGCAATATTATTCCCAAGGCTAGGAACAGTGTCTTGTCCACCCTATGTCCGGATTTAGGTCTTAATCTTTAAGAATTTTAAAATTTTGCCTTTTAATATGAAATATGGGGACCTCAGTTCAAATCCAAATTTTACATTTTGAAAAAAAAATTTTTTTTTTGTATGCAATAATTTTTTTTTTTTTAATGAAATTTAATGAAATTTGGGTTTGCTATTTAAAGTTTCGGTTGTATTGTAGTGAATGAGTTCGAACCCAAATTTTGCCTACATTGTATTTAAACATAAAAATAAGAAAATAGGTGAAATATTTTTATTAAATCAAAATTATATTAACACTATTAACAGAAAAAAGCAAGAATTAGTGTTTTGCCTCTCTCTAGGGGCCCAGAAAAGCAAGAAATTACAGTACAAAGTTGTACTGTAATTTTCATCTTTAGTATAAATTAAATAAACAAAATTAAATGAAAAAATCATTACAATTTTAATGATCATAATGATTTTAAAGTTTTTAAAATATAAATTTGTCAGAAATACCCTACATATTATGCATTTACGCTTATTAATGTAAAGTTTTAAGGTTTCATTGAGAAATTTTATAAAACTAGTTTGTTTTTACATTTTGCAACATTATGAAGTTTGGAATTTATTTGAGATAATGAAATGATGAATGAATACGTTTCAAAATTATCAATTTTATTCTTGATATTTGAATATTTTCATCGTTTGTTCCAATTATATTTAGGTAAACGGCAATAACTCGGTCCCATGCATATAATTTTCTTCTAAAAAAATTTACATTAAGTTACAAATCAAAATTAAATAGGTTTTTAAATTATTTTTTTACAATTAAGTTGATTTTCGAGTCCACAGCGCTTCCGATATAATTTTGAATTTATTATTTAGTTTTTGTGGAGCATGAATAGTTCAATTTTTTCAGAGAATGTTGTAATTTCACCTAAAATTTAAGAAAAAATATATTTTTTATTATTGTGGTTCTATGGTTTTTCTTCAGAGTTAGAAAAATGATTAAAAACATTTAAGACCGCTTTAGGTACATTCACTTAATACTCATTTTCTTGTTAGAGAAACTAAGTAACTAGCAACTATATAGAAACTATATAGAGAGAAACTAAGTATGTTAGCAAATTATTAGAAAATGCAATTTTAAAATATATACAATAATAAAGTTGGGCCAAACCAATGGTTTTTATTGTAGCACTTTTCTCTTCAACAAGTGAAAATAATGCTTTTAAATACAGTCTATGTACACCTCCCACACTATTAAAATTATTTTCATTCATAAACGAAACGATTGCATATTATATTTAGGATGAGCGATTTATGCAGTCTTTGAAATAAAGCAAAAATTAATATAAAGAGGGGTTAACATAATGCTCAATTTTAATGGTTAATTGCATGAGCTAAGAAAAATAAAGATACTTTTTAGTGTCATGGAATTTACCGTTGGTTTTTTGCGTTTATAGAAATTTAAAAAAGCTTGTGGTTTTTAAAATATAAGGCGTCAAAAATTCAAATTTTACAAATTTTAAGATGCGATAAGTTGAGAAGGGGTGGAGACGGGAGAAAATGTTCTTCTAACGAAATAAAATATTTATGAATATCTAAGAGCTGCTAAAATTTCAGATCTTTGTAAGGTACGATGTAGAAGAAAAATGGTATCAAAAATTTGCATGTTCGTATAAAATTTCAGCTTTCTATCTTCAAAGGTGTAGAAGTTCTGTAAACATGTCCATAATAATTTGTTGATTCGTGTCTATAATAGGATAATATTCTTTTCCATAATATTCTTCTCCATAAGTTTATATTATAGCTTGTTTACGGACTGAATTAGGTACACTAAAAAGATCAAAATAGAAACAAACTGAATAAAAAATTAAAAATTTTATCTAAAAATTTGTTTAAACCGATCGAAACCAATGATGTAATAAAGGAAAATCAAAGTAAGATGTGTTTTAGTAAGAGGTGTGAAAAATTGGTCGAAAATACAGCTGTTTACCTTATACAATAAACTTAGAAGCAGTTTTTCTAGTCCAGATTCTTAGATTTGTTTAATTTGAGTTGTTCCAACATTTTTTCTACAAAAATACATAATTCAAACTCCTTGTACAATACATGTCTTCTTTTTGGTATTAAAAATGTTTTGAAAATTGATTCCCGATGCAAATCTCTTAATATTGTTGTTATTGTTGAAAAAAGTTCAGTAAAACATTCCGAAAATTTTCATTCTTCTAGTTGTTGTTTGCAGCTTTATGGTAAGAACTTATTCCATTAATTTTTTCTTAAATTCCTTCACATTAATTAGTGTAATTTTAGCTATTTTGTTATTAATTTTAAAATTTTGATTCAATTCTGATTATTTTTATAATATGTACAATATTTTTGATTGAAATTATAATTTTGACTTATGATGTTCATTCTCATTTTGAATTGAAAAGCAATTTTTAATTTTCATGAAAAAAAAAAAATATCCTCATTAATATTTAAAAATAAAAATTTTCTTGAATATATTTATACTAAAATTGCGCGATTAAATTATAGATTTTGTTTATATTCAAGTCGGGTAGGGTTTAGTTTGGGGTGTGTAATGGGAATCAATATTAGGTTTAGTTTATGTGTTAGGTTAGATTAAGTTGTTGAAACGTTTTCCATGTATATTCCCTTGAAACCGCAATATTATTCCCAAGGCTAGGAACAGTGTCTTGTCCACCCTATGTCCGGATTTAGGTCTTAATCTTTAAGAATTTTAAAATTTTGCCTTTTAATATGAAATATGGGGACCTCAGTTCAAATCCAAATTTTACATTTTGAAAAAAAAATTTTTTTTTTGTATGCAATAATTTTTTTTTTTTAATGAAATTTAATGAAATTTGGGTTTGCTATTTAAAGTTTCGGTTGTATTGTAGTGAATGAGTTCGAACCCAAATTTTGCCTACATTGTATTTAAACATAAAAATAAGAAAATAGGTGAAATATTTTTATTAAATCAAAATTATATTAACACTATTAACAGAAAAAAGCAAGAATTAGTGTTTTGCCTCTCTCTAGGGGCCCAGAAAAGCAAGAAATTACAGTACAAAGTTGTACTGTAATTTTCATCTTTAGTATAAATTAAATAAACAAAATTAAATGAAAAAATCATTACAATTTTAATGATCATAATGATTTTAAAGTTTTTAAAATATAAATTTGTCAGAAATACCCTACATATTATGCATTTACGCTTATTAATGTAAAGTTTTAAGGTTTCATTGAGAAATTTTATAAAACTAGTTTGTTTTTACATTTTGCAACATTATGAAGTTTGGAATTTATTTGAGATAATGAAATGATGAATGAATACGTTTCAAAATTATCAATTTTATTCTTGATATTTGAATATTTTCATCGTTTGTTCCAATTATATTTAGGTAAACGGCAATAACTCGGTCCCATGCATATAATTTTCTTCTAAAAAAATTTACATTAAGTTACAAATCAAAATTAAATAGGTTTTTAAATTATTTTTTTACAATTAAGTTGATTTTCGAGTCCACAGCGCTTCCGATATAATTTTGAATTTATTATTTAGTTTTTGTGGAGCATGAATAGTTCAATTTTTTCAGAGAATGTTGTAATTTCACCTAAAATTTAAGAAAAAATATATTTTTTATTATTGTGGTTCTATGGTTTTTCTTCAGAGTTAGAAAAATGATTAAAAACATTTAAGACCGCTTTAGGTACATTCACTTAATACTCATTTTCTTGTTAGAGAAACTAAGTAACTAGCAACTATATAGAAACTATATAGAGAGAAACTAAGTATGTTAGCAAATTATTAGAAAATGCAATTTTAAAATATATACAATAATAAAGTTGGGCCAAACCAATGGTTTTTATTGTAGCACTTTTCTCTTCAACAAGTGAAAATAATGCTTTTAAATACAGTCTATGTACACCTCCCACACTATTAAAATTATTTTCATTCATAAACGAAACGATTGCATATTATATTTAGGATGAGCGATTTATGCAGTCTTTGAAATAAAGCAAAAATTAATATAAAGAGGGGTTAACATAATGCTCAATTTTAATGGTTAATTGCATGAGCTAAGAAAAATAAAGATACTTTTTAGTGTCATGGAATTTACCGTTGGTTTTTTGCGTTTATAGAAATTTAAAAAAGCTTGTGGTTTTTAAAATATAAGGCGTCAAAAATTCAAATTTTACAAATTTTAAGATGCGATAAGTTGAGAAGGGGTGGAGACGGGAGAAAATGTTCTTCTAACGAAATAAAATATTTATGAATATCTAAGAGCTGCTAAAATTTCAGATCTTTGTAAGGTACGATGTAGAAGAAAAATGGTATCAAAAATTTGCATGTTCGTATAAAATTTCAGCTTTCTATCTTCAAAGGTGTAGAAGTTCTGTAAACATGTCCATAATAATTTGTTGATTCGTGTCTATAATAGGATAATATTCTTTTCCATAATATTCTTCTCCATAAGTTTATATTATAGCTTGTTTACGGACTGAATTAGGTACACTAAAAAGATCAAAATAGAAACAAACTGAATAAAAAATTAAAAATTTTATCTAAAAATTTGTTTAAACCGATCGAAACCAATGATGTAATAAAGGAAAATCAAAGTAAGATGTGTTTTAGTAAGAGGTGTGAAAAATTGGTCGAAAATACAGCTGTTTACCTTATACAATAAACTTAGAAGCAGTTTTTCTAGTCCAGATTCTTAGATTTGTTTAATTTGAGTTGTTCCAACATTTTTTCTACAAAAATACATAATTCAAACTCCTTGTACAATACATGTCTTCTTTTTGGTATTAAAAATGTTTTGAAAATTGATTCCCGATGCAAATCTCTTAATATTGTTGTTATTGTTGAAAAAAGTTCAGTAAAACATTCCGAAAATTTTCATTCTTCTAGTTGTTGTTTGCAGCTTTATGGTAAGAACTTATTCCATTAATTTTTTCTTAAATTCCTTCACATTAATTAGTGTAATTTTAGCTATTTTGTTATTAATTTTAAAATTTTGATTCAATTCTGATTATTTTTATAATATGTACAATATTTTTGATTGAAATTATAATTTTGACTTATGATGTTCATTCTCATTTTGAATTGAAAAGCAATTTTTAATTTTCATGAAAAAAAAAAAATATCCTCATTAATATTTAAAAATAAAAATTTTCTTGAATATATTTATACTAAAATTGCGCGATTAAATTATAGATTTTGTTTATATTCAAGTCGGGTAGGGTTTAGTTTGGGGTGTGTAATGGGAATCAATATTAGGTTTAGTTTATGTGTTAGGTTAGATTAAGTTGTTGAAACGTTTTCCATGTATATTCCCTTGAAACCGCAATATTATTCCCAAGGCTAGGAACAGTGTCTTGTCCACCCTATGTCCGGATTTAGGTCTTAATCTTTAAGAATTTTAAAATTTTGCCTTTTAATATGAAATATGGGGACCTCAGTTCAAATCCAAATTTTACATTTTGAAAAAAAAAATTTTTTTTTGTATGCAATAATTTTTTTTTTTTAATGAAATTTAATGAAATTTGGGTTTGCTATTTAAAGTTTCGGTTGTATTGTAGTGAATGAGTTCGAACCCAAATTTTGCCTACATTGTATTTAAACATAAAAATAAGAAAATAGGTGAAATATTTTTATTAAATCAAAATTATATTAACACTATTAACAGAAAAAAGCAAGAATTCCACCCGCCCTCCCCCTTCACCCCCTCCCAAGATGCAATGTGTCCATTCTTTGCAAAATGGTACTACATCTAATGGGGGTAATTGTTATTAACTTTTCGTGGTATAAATATTCTTTATAAATTTATTTTTGGAAGTGTGAGTTATAACAAGAATTGCACATTTCATTAACAAAATTTTTAAGGTTAATACAATCTACATTGCTTTATGAGAAAATATACGTATGTATTTATTTAGTTATGTGTTCTTTTCGCTATTTGCTGTAAATTAATGTTTTAATAGGGAAAACATAAATATACATTGAATTTCTTGACACTAAATTTTTGAAACAAAATTTAATAAGAAAATGTTAGTTAAACTTTTACAAATAGGATATTTTTCAAAAAAAAAAAAAAATTTAAGGGTAGAAACTCGCTGATATTGATTTTTTTCGGTAAAACTTTTTTAATTCGATTTTAAATAAGAAAAAAAAAAATGTCAATAAAAAAACTAGTTCATCTGACAATCCGCATTTTTCAGGTTTCGAACCTGAGACCCCTTGCATAATCGTATGCTATACACGTTATCCTAAATATTATTAGTATTAACTAATTATACATTCACGTATTTTGTTCGTATATACATTATAGAATCCAAATACATACATATGTACATGGATTCTAACTAGTATATAAGAATTCCTCGCTTAAAGTGCCTGTTGTCGACGGTAATTTACAATTTTGAACGACTTAACTTAAACGAGGTTCTATAGTAAATTACTCAAAACATATCGAATCTAAAAGGAGCTAATTATCTGTTTAATTATGCACTTTTTGTACCCTGCACCCTCGTGAAGGGTATATTCACTTTGGTATCAAGTTTGTAGCCACTTGAAGGAGTCGTCTCCGATGTAGACATATATATATATATTCTTGGTTTAGCCATGTCCGTCCGCTCGCAAAATAACCCAAAACGAATAACGCAATCGGCACCAAACTTTCACAAGTTGTTTCTTTCATGCAAGCGACAGCTGCTACTGTAATTGGACCGAATCGAACAACGGGTTCGGGTAGCTGCCACACAACTCAAAGATGTTTTGTTTATATATTTCAAAAAATGATAAAGATCTTAATATCAAATTTTGCACAGATCTGTCCAATTACACTCTACATATGTTTTGAAAATTTTAATGGAATGACACATATAACCCTGAAATTTTCATGGAAGGCTTGATTGGTTCGGGTGGCTGCCGTACAACTTCAACAGCTAATTTTAAATAAAAGTACAAATAATGAAGCTAGATTCATAAAACTTGCAAGTCATGTGTCCAATTGTAGGTCACATATATCTCTGAAGTTTTGATAGAGTGGCTTGACAGGTTCGGCTCGTTGCCATATAACTCCAACAGCTAATTTTAAATAAACGTACAAATAATAAAGCTAGATTCATAAAACTTGCAAGTCATGTGTCCAATTGTAGGTCACATATATCTCTGAAGTTTTGATGGAGTGGCTTGACAGGTTCGGCTCGTTGCCATATAACTCTAACAGCTAATTTTAAATATTCGTACAAATAATAAAGCAAGATTCATAAAACTTGGCAGTCATGTGCCCAATTGTAGGTCACATATATCCCTAAAGTTTTGATGGAATAGCTTAACAGTTTATTTTTATAATATGTACAATATTTTTGATTGTAATTATAATTTTGACTTATGTTCATTCTGATTTTGAATTGAAAAGCAATTTTTAATTTTCATGAAAAAAAAAAAAATATCCTCATTAATATTTAAAAATAAAAATTTTCTTGAATATATTTATACTAAAATTGCGCGTTTAAATTATAGATTTTGTTTATATTCAAGTCGGGTAGGGTTTAGTTTGGGGTGTGTAATGGGAATCAATATTAGGTTTAGTTTATGTGTTAGGTTAGATTAAGTTGTTGAAACGTTTTCCATGTATATTCCCTTGAAACCGCAATATTATTCCCAAGGCTAGGAACAGTGTCTTGTCCACCCTATGTCCGGATTTAGGTCTTAATCTTTAAGAATTTTAAAATTTTGCCTTTTAATATGAAATATGGGGACCTCAGTTCAAATCCAAATTTTACATTTTGAAAAAAAAATTTTTTTTTGTATGCAATAATTTTTTTTTTTTTTTAATGAAATTTAATGAAATTTGGGTTTGCTATTTAAAGTTTCGGTTGTATTGTAGTGAATGAGTTCGAACCCAAATTTTGCCTACATTGTATTTAAACATAAAAATAAGAAAATAGGTGAAATATTTTTATTAAATCAAAATTATATTAACACTACTAACAGACAAAAGCAAGAATTAGGGTTTTGCCTCTCTCTAGGGGCCCAGAAAAGCAAGAAATTACAGTACAAAGTTGTACTGTAATTTTCATCTTTAGTATAAATTAAATAAACAAAATTAAATGAAAAAATCATTACAATTTTAATGATCATAATGATTTTAAAGTTTTTAGAATATAAATTTGTCAGAAATACCCTACATATTATGCATTTACGCTTATTAATGTAAAGTTTTAAGGTTTCATTGAGAAATTTTATAAAACTAGTTTGTTTTTACATTTTGCAACATTATGAAGTTTGGAATTTATTTGAGACAATGAAATGATGAATGAATATGTTTCAAAATTATCAATTTTATTGTTGATATTTGAATATTTTCATCGTTTGTTCCAATTATATTTAGGTAAACGGCAATAATTCGGTCCCATGCATATAATTTGCTTCTAAAAAAATTTACATTACGTTACAAATCAAAATTAAATAGGTTTTTAAATTATTTTTTTACAATTAAGTTGATTTTCGAGTCCACAGCGCTTCCGATATAATTTTGAATTTATTATTTAGTTTTTGTGGAGCATGAATAGTTCAATTTTTTCAGAGAATGTTGTAATTTCACCTAAAATTTAAGAAAAAATATATTTTTTATTATTGTGGTTCTATGGTTTTTCTTCAGAGTTAGAAAAATGATTAAAAACATTTAAGACCGCTTTAGGTACATTCACTTAATACTCATTTTCTTGTTAGAGAAACTAAGTAACTAGCAACTATATAGAAACTATATAGAGAGAAACTAAGTATGTTAGCAAATTATTAGAAAATGCAATTTTAAAATATATACAATAATAAAGTTGGGCCAAACCAATGGTTTTTATTGTAGCACTTTTCTCTTCAACAAGTGAAAATAATGCTTTTAAATACAGTCTATGTACACCTCCCACACTATTAAAAATATTTTCATTCATAAACGAAACGATTGCATATTATATTTAGGATGAGCGATTTATGCAGTCTTTGAAATAAAGCAAAAATTAATATAAAGAGGGGTTAACATAATACTCAATTTTAATGGTTAATTGCAGGAGCTAAGAAAAATAAAGATACTTTTTAGTGTCATGGAATTTACCGTTGGTTTTTTTGCGTTTATAGAAATTTAAAAAAGCTTGTGGTTTTTAAAATATAAGGCGTCAAAAATTCAAATTTTACAAATTTCAAGATGCGATAAGTTGAGAAGGGGTGGAGACGGGAAAAAATGTTCTTCTAACGAAATAAAATATTTATGAATATCTAAGAGCTGCTAAAATTTCAGACTCCTGTAAGGTACGATGTAGAAGAAAAATGGTATCAAAAATTTGCATGTTCGTATAAAATTTCAGCGTTCTATCTTCAAAGGTGTAGAAGTTCTGTAAACATGTCCATAATAATTTGTTGATTCGTGTCTATAATAGGATAATATTCTTTTCCATAATATTCTTCTCCATAAGTTTATATTATAGCTTGTTTACGGACTGAATTAGGTACACTAAAAAGATCAAAATAGAAACAAACTGAATAAAAAATTAAAAATTTTATCTAAAAATTTGTTTAAACCGATCGAAACCAATGATGTAATAAAGGAAAATCAAAGTAAGATGTGTTTTAGTAAGAGGTGTGAAAAATTGGTCGAAAATACAGCTGTTTAGCTTATACAATAAACTTAGAAGCAGTTTTTCTAGTCCAGATTCTTAGATTTGTTTAATTTGAGTTGTTCCAACATTTTTTCTACAAAAATACAAAATTCAAACTCCTTGTACAATACATGTCTTCTTTTTGGTATTAAAAATGTTTTGAAAATTGATTCCCGATGCAAATCTCTTAATATTGTTGTTATTGTTGAAAAAAGTTCAGTAAAACATTCCGAAAATTTTCATTCTTCTAGTTGTTATTTGCAGCTTTATGGTAAGAACTTATTCCATTAATTTTTTCTTAAATTCCTTCACATTAATTAGTGTAATTTTAGCTATTTTGTTATTAATTTTAAAATTTTGATTCAATTCTGATTATTTTTATAATATGTACAATATTTTTGATTGAAATTATAATTTTGACTTATGATGTCATTCTGATTTTGAATTGAAAAGCAATTTTTAATTTTCATGAAAAAAAAAAAAATATCCTCATTAATATTTAAAAATAAAAATTTTCTTGAATATATTTATACTAAAATTGCGCGATTAAATTATAGATTTTGTTTATATTCAAGTCGGGTAGGGTTTAGTTTGGGGTGTGTAATGGGAATCAATATTAGGTTTAGTTTATGTGTTAGGTTAGATTAAGTTGTTGAAACGTTTTCCATGTATATTCCCTTGAAACCGCAATATTATTCCCAAGGCTAGGAACAGTGTCTTGTCCACCCTATGTCCGGATTTAGGTCTTAATCTTTAAGAATTTTAAAATTTTGCCTTTTAATATGAAATATGGGGACCTCAGTTCAAATCCAAATTTTACATTTTGAAAAAAAATTTTTTTTTTTGTATGCAATAATTTTTTTTTTTTTTAATGAAATTTAATGAAATTTGGGTTTGCTATTTAAAGTTTCGGTTGTATTGTAGTGAATGAGTTCGAACCCAAATTTTGCCTACATTGTATTTAAACATAAAAATAAGAAAATAGGTGAAATATTTTTATTAAATCAAAATTATATTAACACTACTAACAGAAAAAAGCAAGAATTAGGGTTTTGCCTCTCTCTAGGGTCCCAGAAAAGCAAGAAATTACAGTACAAAGTTGTACTGTAATTTTCATCTTTAGTATAAATTAAATAAACAAAATTAAATGAAAAAATCATTACAATTTTAATGATCATAATGATTTTAAAGTTTTTAAAATATAAATTTGTCAGAAATACCCTACATATTATGCATTTACGCTTATTAATGTAAAGTTTTAAGGTTTCATTGAGAAATTTTATAAAACTAGTTTGTTTTTACATTTTGCAACATTATGAAGTTTGGAATTTATTTGAGACAATGAAATGATGAATGAATATGTTTCAAAATTATCAATTTTATTGTTGATATTTGAATATTTTCATCGTTTGTTCCAATTATATTTAGGTAAACGGCAATAATTCGGTCCCATGCATATAATTTGCTTCTAAAAAAATTTACATTAAGTTACAAATCAAAATTAAATAGGTTTTTAAATTATTTTTTTACAATTAAGTTGATTTTCGAGTCCACAGCGCTTCCGATATAATTTTGAATTTATTATTTAGTTTTTGTGGAGCATGAATAGTTCAATTTTTTCAGAGAATGTTGTAATTTCACCTAAAATTTAAGAAAAAATATATTTTTTATTATTGTGGTTCTATGGTTTTTCTTCAGAGTTAGAAAAATGATTAAAAACATTTAAGACCGCTTTAGGTACATTCACTTAATACTCATTTTCTTGTTAGAGAAACTAAGTAACTAGCAACTATATAGAAACTATATAGAGAGAAACTAAGTATGTTAGCAAATTATTAGAAAATGCAATTTTAAAATATATACAATAATAAAGTTGGGCCAAACCAATGGTTTTTATTGTAGCACTTTTCTCTTCAACAAGTGAAAATAATGCTTTTAAATACAGTCTATGTACACCTCCCACACTATTAAAAATATTTTCATTCATAAACGAAACGATTGCATATTATATTTAGGATGAGCGATTTATGCAGTCTTGAAATAAAGCAAAAATTAATATAAAGAGGGGTTAACATAATGCTCAATTTTAATGGTTAATTGCATGAGCTAAGAAAAATAAAGATACTTTTTAGTGTCATGGAATTTACCGTTGGTTTTTTGCGTTTATAGAAATTTAAAAAAGCTTGTGGTTTTTAAAATATAAGGCGTCAAAAATTCAAATTTTACAAATTTCAAGATGCGATAAGTTGAGAAGGGGTGGAGACGGGAAAAAATGTTCTTCTAACGAAATAAAATATTTATGAATATCTAAGAGCTGCTAAAATTTCAGACTCCTGTAAGGTACGATGTAGAAGAAAAATGGTATCAAAAATTTGCATGTTCGTATAAAATTTCAGCTTTCTATCTTCAAAGGTGTAGAAGTTCTGTAAACATGTCCATAATAATTTGTTGATTCGTGTCTATAATAGGATAATATTCTTTTCCATAATATTCTTCTCCATAAGTTTATATTATAGCTTGTTTACGGACTGAATTAGGTACACTAAAAAGATCAAAATAGAAACAAACTGAATAAAAAATTAAAAATTTTATCTAAAAATTTGTTTTAAACCGATCGAAACCAATGATGTAATAAAGGAAAATCAAAGTAAGATGTGTTTTAGTAAGAGGTGTGAAAAATTGGTCGAAAATACAGCTGTTTACCTTATACAATAAACTTAGAAGCAGTTTTTCTAGTCCAGATTCTTAGATTTGTTTAATTTGAGTTGTTCCAACATTTTTTCTACAAAAATACATAATTCAAACTCCTTGTACAATACATGTCTTCTTTTTGGTATTAAAAATGTTTTGAAAATTGATTCCCGATGCAAATCTCTTAATATTGTTGTTATTGTTGAAAAAAGTTCAGTAAAACATTCCGAAAATTTTCATTCTTCTAGTTGTTATTTGCAGCTTTATGGTAAGAACTTATTCCATTAATTTTTTCTTAAATTCCTTCACATTAATTAGTGTAATTTTAGCTATTTTGTTATTAATTTTAAAATTTTGATTCAATTCTGATTATTTTTATAATATGTACAATATTTTTGATTGAAATTATAATTTTGACTTATGATGTTCATTCTGATTTTGAATTGAAAAGCAATTTTTAATTTTCATGAAAAAAAAAAAATATCCTCATTAATATTTAAAAATAAAAATTTTCTTGAATATATTTTTATTATTTAGTTTTTGTGGAGCATGAATAGTTCAATTTTTTCAGAGAATGTTGTAATTTCACCTAAAATTTAAGAAAAAATATATTTTTTATTATTGTGGTTCTATGGTTTTTCTTCAGAGTTAGAAAAATGATTAAAAACATTTAAGACCGCTTTAGGTACATTCACTTAATACTCATTTTCTTGTTAGAGAAACTAAGTAACTAGCAACTATATAGAAACTATATAGAGAGAAACTAAGTATGTTAGCAAATTATTAGAAAATGCAATTTTAAAATATATACAATAATAAAGTTGGGCCAAACCAATGGTTTTTATTGTAGCACTTTTCTCTTCAACAAGTGAAAATAATGCTTTTAAATACAGTCTATGTACACCTCCCACACTATTAAAAATATTTTCATTCATAAACGAAACGATTGCATATTATATTTAGGATGAGCGATTTATGCAGTCTTTGAAATAAAGCAAAAATTAATATAAAGAGGGGTTAACATAATGCTCAATTTTAATGGTTAATTGCATGAGCTAAGAAAAATAAAGATACTTTTTAGTGTCATGGAATTTACCGTTGGTTTTTTGCGTTTATAGAAATTTAAAAAAGCTTGTGGTTTTTAAAATATAAGGCGTCAAAAATTCAAATTTTACAAATTTCAAGATGCGATAAGTTGAGAAGGGGTGGAGACGGGAAAAAATGTTCTTCTAACGAAATAAAATATTTATGAATATCTAAGAGCTGCTAAAATTTCAGACTCCTGTAAGGTACGATGTAGAAGAAAAATGGTATCAAAAATTTGCATGTTCGTATAAAATTTCAGCTTTCTATCTTCAAAGGTGTAGAAGTTCTGTAAACATGTCCATAATAATTTGTTGATTCGTGTCTATAATAGGATAATATTCTTTTCCATAATATTCTTCTCCATAAGTTTATATTATAGCTTGTTTACGGACTGAATTAGGTACACTAAAAAGATCAAAATAGAAACAAACTGAATAAAAAATTAAAAATTTTATCTAAAAATTTGTTTAAACCGATCGAAACCAATGATGTAATAAAGGAAAATCAAAGTAAGATGTGTTTTAGTAAGAGGTGTGAAAAATTGGTCGAAAATACAGCTGTTTACCTTATACAATAAGCTTAGAAGCAGTTTTTCTAGTCCAGATTCTTAGATTTGTTTAATTTGAGTTGTTCCAAAATTTTTTCTACAAAAATACATAATTCAAACTCCTTGTACAATACATGTCTTCTTTTTGGTATTAAAAATGTTTTGAAAATTGATTCCCGATGCAAATCTCTTAATATTGTTGTTATTGTTGAAAAAAGTTCAGTAAAACATTCCGAAAATTTTCATTCTTCTAGTTGTTATTTGCAGCTTTATGGTAAGAACTTATTCCATTGATTTTTTCTTAAATTCCTACACATTAATTAGTGTAATTTTAGCTATTTTGTTATTAATTTTAAAATTTTGATTCAATTCTGATTATTTTTATAATATGTACAATATTTTTGATTGAAATTATAATTTTGACTTATGATGTTCATTCTGATTTTGAATTGAAAAGCAATTTTTAATTTTCATGAAAAAAAAAAAATATCCTCATTAATATTTAAAAATAAAAATTTTCTTGAATATATTTATACTAAAATTGCGCGATTAAATTATAGATTTTGTTTATATTCAAGTCGGGTAGGGTTTAGTTTGGGGTGTGTAATGGGAATCAATATTAGGTTTAGTTTATGTGTTAGGTTAGATTAAGTTGTTGAAACGTTTTCCATGTATATTCCCTTGAAACCGCAATATTATTCCCAAGGCTAGGAACAGTGTCTTGTCCACCCTATGTCCGGATTTAGGTCTTAATCTTTAAGAATTTTAAAATTTTGCCTTTTAATATGAAATATGGGGACCTCAGTTCAAATCCAAATTTTACATTTTGAAAAAAATTTTTTTTTTTGTATGCAATAATTTTTTTTTTTTTAATGAAATTTAATGAAATTTGGGTTTGCTATTTAAAGTTTCGGTTGTATTGTAGTGAATGAGTTCGAACCCAAATTTTGCCTACATTGTATTTAAACATAAAAATAAGAAAATAGGTGAAATATTTTTATTAAATCAAAATTATATTAACACCATTAACAGAAAAAAGCAAGAATTAGGGTTTTGCCTCTCTCTAGGGGCCCAGAAAAGCAAGAAATTACAGTACAAAGTTGTACTGTAATTTTCATCTTTAGTATAAATTAAATAAACAAAATTAAATGAAAAAATCATTACAATTTTAATGATCATAATGATTTTAAAGTTTTTAGAATATAAATTTGTCAGAAATACCCTACATATTATGCATTTACGCTTATTAATGTAAAGTTTTAAGGTTTCATTGAGAAATTTTATAAAACTAGTTTGTTTTTACATTTTGCAACATTATGAAGTTTGGAATTTATTTGAGACAATGAAATGATGAATGAATATGTTTCAAAATTATCAATTTTATTGTTGATATTTGAATATTTTCATCGTTTGTTCCAATTATATTTAGGTAAACGGCAATAATTCGGTCCCATGCATATAATTTGCTTCTAAAAAAATTTACATTAAGTTACAAATCAAAATTAAATAGGTTTTTAAATTATTTTTTTACAATTAAGTTGATTTTCGAGTCCACAGCGCTTCCGATATAATTTTGAATTTATTATTTAGTTTTTGTGGAGCATGAATAGTTCAATTTTTTCAGAGAATGTTGTAATTTCACCTAAAATTTAAGAAAAAATATATTTTTTAGTATTGTGGTTCTATGGTTTTTCTTCAGAGTTAGAAAAATGATTAAAAACATTTAAGACCGCTTTAGGTACATTCACTTAATACTCATTTTCTTGTTAGAGAAACTAAGTAACTAGCAACTATATAGAAACTATATAGAGAGAAACTAAGTATGTTAGCAAATTATTAGAAAATGTAATTTTAAAATATATACAATAATAAAGTTGGGCCAAACCAATGGTTTTTATTGTAGCACTTTTCTCTTCAACAAGTGAAAATAATGCTTTTAAATACAGTCTATGTACACCTCCCACACTATTAAAAATATTTTCATTCATAAACGAAACGATTGCATATTATATTTAGGATGAGCGATTTATGCAGTCTTTGAAATAAAGCAAAAATTAATATAAAGAGGGGTTAACATAATGCTCAATTTTAATGGTTAATTGCATGAGCTAAGAAAAATAAAGATACTTTTTAGTGTCATGGAATTTACCGTTGGTTTTTTGCGTTTATAGAAATTTAAAAAAGCTTGTGGTTTTTAAAATATAAGGCGTCAAAAATTCAAATTTTACAAATTTCAAGATGCGATAAGTTGAGAAGGGGTGGAGACGGGAAAAAATGTTCTTCTAACGAAATAAAATATTTATGAATATCTAAGAGCTGCTAAAATTTCAGACTCCTGTAAGGTACGATGTAGAAGAAAAATGGTATCAAAAATTTGCATGTTCGTATAAAATTTCAGCTTTCTATCTTCAAAGGTGTAGAAGTTCTGTAAACATGTCCATAATAATTTGTTGATTCGTGTCTATAATAGGATAATATTCTTTTCCATAATATTCTTCTCCATAAGTTTATATTATAGCTTGTTTACGGACTGAATTAGGTACACTAAAAAGATCAAAATAGAAACAAACTGAATAAAAAATTAAAAATTTTATCTAAAAATTTGTTTAAACCGATCGAAACCAATGATGTAATAAAGGAAAATCAAAGTAAGATGTGTTTTAGTAAGAGGTGTGAAAAATTGGTCGAAAATACAGCTGTTTACCTTATACAATAAACTTAGAAGCAGTTTTTCTAGTCCAGATTCTTAGATTTGTTTAATTTGAGTTGTTCCAACATTTTTTCTACAAAAATACATATTTCAAACTCCGTGTACAATACATGTCTTCTTTTTGGTATTAAAAATGTTTTGAAAATTGATTCCCGATGCAAATCTCTTAATATTGTTGTTATTGTTGAAAAAAGTTCAGTAAAACATTCCGAAAATTTTCATTCTTCTAGTTGTTATTTGCAGCTTTATGGTAAGAACTTATTCCATTAATTTTTTCTTAAATTCCTTCACATTAATTAGTGTAATTTTAGCTATTTTGTTATTAATTTTAAAATTTTGATTCAATTCTGATTATTTTTATAATATGTACAATATTTTTGATTGAAATTATAATTTTGACTTATGATGTTCATTCTGATTTTGAATTGAAAAGCAATTTTTAATTTTCATGAAAAAAAAAAAATATCCTCATTAATATTTAAAAATAAAAATTTTCTTGAATATATTTATACTAAAATTGCGCGATTAAATTATAGATTTTGTTTATATTCAAGTCGGGTAGGGTTTAGTTTGGGGTGTGTAATGGGAATCAATATTAGGTTTAGTTTATGTGTTAGGTTAGATTAAGTTGTTGAAACGTTTTCCATGTATATTCCCTTGAAACCGCAATATTATTCCCAAGGCTAGGAACAGTGTCTTGTCCACCCTATGTCCGGATTTAGGTCTTAATCTTTAAGAATTTTAAAATTTTGCCTTTTAATATGAAATATGGGGACCTCAGTTCAAATCCAAATTTTACATTTTGAAAAAAAAATTTTTTTTTTGTATGCAATAATTTTTTTTTTTTTAATGAAATTTAATGAAATTTGGGTTTGCTATTTAAAGTTTCGGTTGTATTGTAGTGAATGAGTTCGAACCCAAATTTTGCCTACATTGTATTTAAACATAAAAATAAGAAAATAGGTGAAATATTTTTATTAAATCAAAATTATATTAACACTACTAACAGAAAAAAGCAAGAATTAGGGTTTTGCCTCTCTCTAGGGGCCCGGAAAAGCAAGAAATTACAGTACAAAGTTGTACTGTAATTTTCATCTTTAGTATAAATTAAATAAACAAAATTAAATGAAAAAATCATTACAATTTTAATGATCATAATGATTTTAAAGTTTTTAGAATATAAATTTGTCAGAAATACCCTACATATTATGCATTTACGCTTATTAATGTAAAGTTTTAAGGTTTCATTGAGAAATTTTATAAAACTAGTTTGTTTTTACATTTTGCAACATTATGAAGTTTGGAATTTATTTGAGACAATGAAATGATGAATGAATATGTTTCAAAATTATCAATTTTATTGTTGATATTTGAATATTTTCATCGTTTGTTCCAATTATATTTAGGTAAACGGCAATAATTCGGTCCCATGCATATAATTTGCTTCTAAAAAAATTTACATTAAGTTACAAATCAAAATTAAATAGGTTTTTAAATTATTTTTTTACAATTAAGTTGATTTTCGAGTCCACAGCGCTTCCGATATAATTTTGAATTTATTATTTAGTTTTTGTGGAGCATGAATAGTTCAATTTTTTCAGAGAATGTTGTAATTTCACCTAAAATTTAAGAAAAAATATATTTTTTATTATTGTGGTTCTATGGTTTTTCTTCAGAGTTAGAAAAATGATTAAAAACATTTAAGACCGCTTTAGGTACATTCACTTAATACTCATTTTCTTGTTAGAGAAACTAAGTAACTAGCAACTATATAGAAACTATATAGAGAGAAACTAAGTATGTTAGCAAATTATTAGAAAATGCAATTTTAAAATATATACAATAATAAAGTTGGGCCAAACCAATGGTTTTTATTGTAGCACTTTTCTCTTCAACAAGTGAAAATAATGCTTTTAAATACAGTCTATGTACACCTCCCACACTATTAAAATTATTTTCATTCATAAACGAAACGATTGCATATTATATTTAGGATGAGCGATTTATGCAGTCTTTGAAATAAAGCAAAAATTAATATAAAGAGGGGTTAACATAATGCTCAATTTTAATGGTTAATTGCATGAGCTAAGAAAAATAAAGATACTTTTTAGTGTCATGGAATTTACCGTTGGTTTTTTGCGTTTATAGAAATTTAAACAAGTAAAAACGTTTCAGTCGGTATAAACCGATTGAATAATACCCTGCACCTTTCGTTATTGTGTAGCAATTACTCGAACCTGTGAAGTCATTCTATAGAAACTTCACGGATATGTCTGACCTATAATTGGACATCCGACTGCCAAGTTTCATGAATCTGACTTTATAATTTTTCCAAATATTTAAAATTAGCTTTTGGAGTTGTATGGCAAGTACCTGAATCTGTCAAACAATTCCATCAAAACTTCACAAATATATCTGATCTACAATCTTACACACAACTGCCAAGTTTCATGGATCTGACTTTATTATTTTTCCAAATATTAAGAATAAGCTTTAAGACTTGTATGGGAGCTACTCGAACCTGTCAAGCAATTCCTCTAAAACTTCAGAAATATCTTTGACCTATAATTGGACACACGACTGCCAAGTTTCATGAATCTGACTTGATTATTCTTCCAAATATTTAAAATTAGCTTCTGGAGTTGTATGGCAGGTACCCGAACCTGTCAAGCAATTCCACTAAAACTTCATAAATATATCTGACCTATAATTGGACACATGACTGCCAAGTTTCATGAATCTGACTTTATTATTTTGCCGAATATAAAAAATTTGCTTTTGGAGTTGTATGGCAGCCACCCGAGCCGGTGCAGCTATACCATTAAAATTTTTAGAGCATATGTAGGATATAATTGGACACATGTATACAAAGTTTTATATTTATAGCTTTATTAGTTTTTGAAATATTTAAAATAAACTCTTTGAGTTGTATGGCAGCTACCCGAACCCGTTGTCCGAATTAGTCCAATAACAATAGGGCTCGTCCTTGGCACAAAAGAAAAAACTTGTGAAAGTTTGGTGTCGATTGCATTATTCGTTTTTGAGTTATCGTGCGAACGGACGGACGGACGGACGGACGGACGGACAGACGGACATGTCTAAATCGACGCAGAATTTTACGCTGAGCAAGAATATATATATATGTCCATACCGCAGATGACTCCTTCAAGTAGTTACAAACTCCATACCAAAGTTAATATACCCTTCACGAAGTGCAGGGTATAAAAAGCTTGTGGTTTTTAAAATATAAGGCGTCAAAAATTCAAATTTTACAAATTTCAAGATGCGATAAGTTGAGAAGGGGTGGAGACGGGAAAAAATGTTCTTCTAACGAAATAAAATATTTATGAATATCTAAGAGCTGCTAAAATTTCAGACTCCTGTAAGGTACGATGTAGAAGAAAAATGGTATCAAAAATTTGCATGTTCGTATAAAATTTCAGCTTTCTATCTTCAAAGGTGTAGAAGTTCTGTAACATGTCCATAATAATTTGTTGATTCGTGTCTATAATAGGATAATATTCTTTTCCATAATATTCTTCTCCATAAGTTTATATTATAGCTTGTTTACGGACTGAATTAGGTACACTAAAAAGATCAAAATAGAAACAAACTGAATAAAAAATTAAAAATTTTATCTAAAAATTTGTTTAAACCGATCGAAACCAATGATGTAATAAAGGAAAATCAAAGTAAGATGTGTTTTAGTAAGAGGTGTGAAAAATTGGTCGAAAATACACCTGTTTACCTTATACAATAAACTTAGAAGCAGTTTTTCTAGTCCAGATTCTTAGATTTGTTTAATTTGAGTTGTTCCAACATTTTTTCTACAAAAATAAATATTTCAAACTCCTTGTACAATACATGTCTTCTTTTTGGTATTAAAAATGTTTTGAAAATTGATTCCCGATGCAAATCTCTTAATATTGTTGTTATTGTTGAAAAAAGTTCAGTAAAACATTCCGAAAATTTTCATTCTTCTAGTTGTTATTTGCAGCTTTATGGTAAGAACTTATTCCATTAATTTTTTCTTAAATTCCTTCACATTAATTAGTGTAATTTTAGCTGTTTTGTTATTAATTTTAAAATTTTGATTCAATTCTGATTATTTTTATAATATGTACAATATTTTTGATTGAAATTATAATTTTGACTTATGATGTTCATTCTGATTTTGAATTGAAAAGCAATTTTTAATTTTCATGAAAAAAAAAAATATCCTCATTAATATTTAAAAATAAAAATTTTCTTGAATATATTTATACTAAAATTGCGCGATTAAATTATAGATTTTGTTTATATTCAAGTCGGGTAGGGTTTAGTTTGGGGTGTGTAATGGGAATCAATATTAGGTTTAGTTTATGTGTTAGGTTAGATTAAGTTGTTGAAACGTTTTCCATGTATATTCCCTTGAAACCGCAATATTATTCCCAAGGCTAGGAACAGTGTCTTGTCCACCCTATGTCCGGATTTAGGTCTTAATCTTTAAGAATTTTAAAATTTTGCCTTATAATATGAAATATGGGGACCTCAGTTCAAATCCAAATTTTACATTTTGAAAAAAAAATTTTTTTTTTGTATGCAATAATTTTTTTTTTTTTAATGAAATTTAATGAAATTTGGGTTTGCTATTTAAATTTTCTGTTGTATTGTAGTGAATGAGTTCGAACCCAAATTTTGCCTACATTGTATTTAAACATAAAAATAAGAAAATAGGTGAAATATTTTTATTAAATCAAAATTATATTAACACTATTAACAGAAAAAAGCAAGAATTAGTGTTTTGCCTCTCTCTAGGGGCCCAGAAAAGCAAGAAATTACAGTACAAAGTTGTACTGTAATTTTCATCTTTAGTATAAATTAAATAAACAAAATTAAATGAAAAAATCATTACAATTTTAATGATCATAATGATTTTAAAGTTTTTAAAATATAAATTTGTCAGAAATACCCTACATATTATGCATTTACGCTTATTAATGTAAAGTTTTAAGGTTTCATTGTGAAATTTTATAAAACTAGTTTGTTTTTACATTTTGCAACATTATGAAGTTTGGAATTTATTTGAGACAATGAAATGATGAATGAATACGTTTCAAAATTATCAATTTTATTCTTGATATTTGAATATTTTCATCGTTTGTTCCAATTATATTTAGGTAAACGGCAATAATTCGGTCCCATGCATATAATTTGCTTCTAAAAAAATTTACATTAAGTTACAAATCAAAATTAAATAGGTTTTTAAATTATTTTTTTACAATTAAGTTGATTTTCGAATCCACAGCGCTTCCGATATAATTTTGAATTTATTATTTAGTTTTTGTGGAGCATGAATAGTTCAATTTTTTCAGAGAATGTTGTAATTTCACCTAAAATTTAAAAAAAAATATATTTTTTATTATTGTGGTTCTATGGTTTTTCTTCAGAGTTAGAAAAATGATTAAAAACATTTAAGACCGCTTTAGGTACATTCACTTAATACTCATTTTCTTGTTAGAGAAACTAAGTAACTAGCAACTATATAGAAACTATATAGAGAGAAACTAAGTATGTTAGCAAATTATTAGAAAATGCAATTTTAAAATATATACAATAATAAAGTTGGGCCAAACCAATGGTTTTTATTGTAGCACTTTTCTCTTCAACAAGTGAAAATACTGCTTTTAAATACAGTCTATGTACACCTCCCACACTATTAAAATTATTTTCATTCATAAACGAAACGATTGCATATTATATTTAGGATGAGCGATTTATGCAGTCTTTGAAATAAAGCAAAAATTAATATAAAGAGGGGTTAACATAATGCTCAATTTTAAGGGTTAATTGCATGAGCTAAGAAAAATAAAGATACTTTTTAGTGTCATGGAATTCACCGTTAGTTTTTTGCGTTTATAGAAATTTAAAAAAGCTTGTGGTTTTTAAAATATAAGGCGTCAAAAATTCAAATTTTACAAATTTCAAGATGCGATAACTTGAGAAGGGGTGGAGATGGGAAAAAATGTTCTTCTAACGAAATAAAATATTTATAAATATCTAAGAGCTGCTAAAATTTCAGACTCCTGTAAGGTACGATGTAGAAGAAAAATGGTATCAAAAATTTGGGAAAAACGGATTTTAGATAAATTTTAACGGCCATTTCAGAAATGTTATGCAGCAATAGAGGAAGCCAGCCACTATTTTTCTGCTTTTACAAAATTTGAAAAATGATTATGGTTTCACGGCAATAAATAGTTAAAAAATGGCATCTTTAGGGTTTTAGGGGGGTATAACTTCTAGGGAGGGAGAAATAGGTAAAAATTTCCTTCTACAGAAATAAGATTCTAGTAAAGATCCATGTTCGTATAAAATTTCAGCTTTCTATCTTCAAAGGTGTAGAAGTTTTGTAAACATGTCCATAATAATTTGTTGATTCGTGTCTATAATAGGATAATATTCTTTTCCATAATATTCTTCTCCATAAGTTTATATTATAGCTTGTTTACGGGCTGAATTAGGTACACTAAAAAGATCAAAATAGAAACAGACTGAATTAAAAATTAAAAATTTTATCTAAAAATTTGTTTAAACCGATCGAAACCAATGTAGTAATAAAGGAAAATCAAAGTAAGGTGTGTTTTAGTCAGAAGTGTGAAAAATTGGTCGAAAATACAGCTGTTTACCTTATACAATAAACTTAGAAGCAGTTTTTCTGGTCCAGATTCTTAGCTTTGTTTAATTTGAGTTGTTCCAACATTTTTTCTATAAAAATACATATTTCAAACTCCGTGTACAATACATGTCTTCTCTTTGGTATTAAAAATGTTTCGAAAATTGATTCCCGATGTAAATCTCTTAATATTGTTGTTATTGTTCAAAAAAGTTCAGTAAAACATTCCGAAAATTTTCATTCTTCTAGTTGTTATTTGCAGCTTTATGGTAAGAACTTATTCCATTAATTTTTTCTTAAATTCCTTCACATTAATTAGTGTAATTTTAGCTATTTTGTTATTAATTTTAAAATTTTGATTCAATTCTGATTATTTTTATAATATGTACAATATTTTTGATTGAAATTATAATTTTGACTTATGATGTTCATTCTGATTTTGAATTGAAAAGCAATTTTTAATTTTCATGAAAAAAAAAAAAATATCCTCATTAATATTTAAAAATAAAAATTTTCTTGAATATATTTATACTAAAATTGCGCGATTAAATTATAGATTTTGTTTATATTCAAGTCGGGTAGGGTTTAGTTTGGGGTGTGTAATGGGAATCAATATTAGGTTTAGTTTATGTGTTAGGTTAGATTAAGTTGTTGAAACGTTTTCCATGTATATTCCCTTGAAACCGCAATATTATTCCCAAGGCTAGGAACAGTGTCTTGTCCACCCTATGTCCGGATTTAGGTCTTAATCTTTAAGAATTTTAAAATTTTGCCTTATAATATGAAATATGGGGACCTCAGTTCAAATCCAAATTTTACATTTTGAAAAAAAAATTTTTTTTTTGTATGCAATAATTTTTTTTTTTAATGAAATTTAATGAAATTTGGGTTTGCTATTTAAAGTTTCGGTTGTATTGTAGTGAATGAGTTCGAACCCAAATTTTGCCTACATTGTATTTAAACATAAAAATAAGAAAATAGGTGAAATATTTTTATTAAATCAAAATTATATTAACACTATTAACAGAAAAAAGCAAGAATTAGTGTTTTGCCTCTCTCTAGGGGCCCAGAAAAGCAAGAAATTACAGTACAAAGTTGTACTGTAATTTTCATCTTTAGTATAAATTAAATAAACAAAATTAAATGAAAAAATCATTACAATTTTAATGATCATAATGATTTTAAAGTTTTTAAAATATAAATTTGTCAGAAATACCCTACATATTATGCATTTACGCTTATTAATGTAAAGTTTTAAGGTTTCATTGTGAAATTTTATAAAACTAGTTTGTTTTTACATTTTGCAACATTATGAAGTTTGGAATTTATTTGAGACAATGAAATGATGAATGAATACGTTTCAAAATTATCAATTTTATTGTTGATATTTGAATATTTTCATCGTTTGTTCCAATTATATTTAGGTAAACGGCAATAATTCGGTCCCATGCATATAATTTGCTTCTAAAAAAATTTACATTAAGTTACAAATCAAAATTAAATAGGTTTTTAAATTATTTTTTTACAATTAAGTTGATTTTCGAGTCCACAGCGCTTCCGATATAATTTTGAATTTATTATTTAGTTTTTGTGGAGCATGAATAGTTCAATTTTTTCAGAGAATGTTGTAATTTCACCTAAAATTTAAAAAAAAATATATTTTTTATTATTGTGGTTCTATGGTTTTTCTTCAGAGTTAGAAAAATGATTAAAAACATTTAAGACCGCTTTAGGTACATTCACTTAATACTCATTTTCTTGTTAGAGAAACTAAGTAACTAGCAACTATATAGAAACTATATAGAGAGAAACTAAGTATGTTAGCAAATTATTAGAAAATGCAATTTTAAAATATATACAATAATAAAGTTGGGCCAAACCAATGGTTTTTATTGTAGCACTTTTCTCTTCAACAAGTGAAAATACTGCTTTTAAATACAGTCTATGTACACCTCCCACACTATTAAAATTATTTTCATTCATAAACGAAACGATTGCATATTATATTTAGGATGAGCGATTGCAGTCTTTGAAATAAAGCAAAAATTAATATAAAGAGGGGTTAACATAATGCTCAATTTTAAGGGTTAATTGCATGAGCTAAGAAAAATAAAGATACTTTTTAGTGTCATGGAATTCACCGTTAGTTTTTTGCGTTTATAGAAATTTAAAAAAGCTTGTGGTTTTTAAAATATAAGGCGTCAAAAATTCAAATTTTACAAATTTCAAGATGCGATAACTTGAGAAGGGGTGGAGATGGGAAAAAATGTTCTTCTAACGAAATAAAATATTTATAAATATCTAAGAGCTGCTAAAATTTCAGACTCCTGTAAGGTACGATGTAGAAGAAAAATGGTATCAAAAATTTGGGAAAAACGGATTTTAGATAAATTTTAACGGCCATTTCAGAAATGTTATGCAGCAATAGAGGAAGCCAGCCACTATTTTTCTGCTTTTACAAAATTTGAAAAATGATTATGGTTTCACGGCAATAAATAGTTAAAAAATGGCATCTTTAGGGTTTTAGGGGGGTATAACTTCTAGGGAGGGAGAAATAGGTAAAAATTTCCTTCTACAGAAATAAGACTCTAGTAAAGATCCATGTTCGTATAAAATTTCAGCTTTCTATCTTCAAAGGTGTAGAAGTTTTGTAAACATGTCCATAATAATTTGTTGATTCGTGTCTATAATAGGATAATATTCTTTTCCATAATATTCTTCTCCATAAGTTTATATTATAGCTTGTTTACGGGCTGAATTAGGTACACTAAAAAGATCAAAATAGAAACAGACTGAATTAAAAATTAAAAATTTTATCTAAAAATTTGTTTAAACCGATCGAAACCAATGTAGTAATAAAGGAAAATCAAAGTAAGGTGTGTTTTAGTCAGAAGTGTGAAAAATTGGTCGAAAATACAGCTGTTTACCTTATACAATAAACTTAGAAGCAGTTTTTCTGGTCCAGATTCTTAGCTTTGTTTAATTTGAGTTGTTCCAACATTTTTTCTATAAAAATACATATTTCAAACTCCGTGTACAATACATGTCTTCTCTTTGGTATTAAAAATGTTTCGAAAATTGATTCCCGATGTAAATCTCCTAATATTGTTGTTATTGTTGAAAAAAGTTCAGTAAAACATTCCGAAAATTTTCATTCTTCTAGTTGTTATTTGCAGCTTTATGGTAAGAACTTATTCCATTAATTTTTTCTTAAATTCCTTCACATTAATTAGTGTAATTTTAGCTATTTTGTTATTAATTTTAAAATTTTGATTCAATTCTGATTATTTTTATAATATGTACAATATTTTTGATTGAAATTATAATTTTGACTTATGATGTTCATTCTGATTTTGAATTGAAAAGCAATTTTTAATTTTCATGAAAAAAAAAAATATCCTCATTAATATTTAAAAATAAAAATTTTCTTGAATATATTTATACTAAAATTGCGCGATTAAATTATAGATTTTGTTTATATTCAAGTCGGGTAGGGTTTAGTTTGGGGTGTGTAGTGGGAATCAATATAGGTTTAGTTTATGTGTTAGGTTAGATTAAGTTGTTGAAACGTTTTCCATGTATATTCCCTTGAAACCGCAATATTATTCCCAAGGCTAGGAACAGTGTCTTGTCCACCCTATGTCCGGATTTAGGTCTTAATCTTTAAGAATTTTAAAATTTTGCCTTATAATATGAAATATGGGGACCTCAGTTCAAATCCAAATTTTACATTTTGAAAAAAAAATTTTTTTTTTGTATGCAATAATTTTTTTTTTTAATGAAATTTAATGAAATTTGGGTTTGCTATTTAAAGTTTCGGTTGTATTGTAGTGAATGAGTTCGAACACAAATTTTGCCTACATTGTATTTAAACATAAAAATAAGAAAATAGGTGAAATATTTTTATTAAATCAAAATTATATTAACACTATTAACAGAAAAAAAGCAAGAATTAGTGTTTTGCCTCTCTCTAGGGGCCCAGAAAAGCAAGAAATTACAGTACAAAGTTGTACTGTAATTTACATCTTTAGTATAAATTAAATAAACAAAATTAAATGAAAAAATCATTACAATTTTAATGATCATAATGATTTTAAAGTTTTTAAAATATAAATTTGTCAGAAATACCCTACATATTATGCATTTACGCTTATTAATGTAAAGTTTTAAGGTTTCATTGAGAAATTTTATAAAACTAGTTTGTTTTTACATTTTGCAACATTATGAAGTTTGGAATTTATTTGAGATAATGAAATGATGAATGAATACGTTTCAAAATTATCAATTTTATTCTTGATATTTGAATATTTTCATCGTTTGTTCCAATTATATTTAGGTAAACGGCAATAACTCGGTCCCATGCATATAATTTTCTTCTAAAAAAATTTACATTAAGTTACAAATCAAAATTAAATAGGTTTTTAAATTATTTTTTTACAATTAAGTTGATTTTCGAGTCCACAGCGCTTCCGATATAATTTTGAATTTATTATTTAGTTTTTGTGGAGCATGAATAGTTCAATTTTTTCAGAGAATGTTGTAATTTCACCTAAAATTTAAGAAAAAATATATTTTTTATTATTGTGGTTCTATGGTTTTTCTTCAGAGTTAGAAAAATGATTAAAAACATTTAAGACCGCTTTAGGTACATTCACTTAATACTCATTTTCTTGTTAGAGAAACTAAGTAACTAGCAACTATATAGAAACTATATAGAGAGAAACTAAGTATGTTAGCAAATTATTAGAAAATGCAATTTTAAAATATATACAATAATAAAGTTGGGCCAAACCAATGGTTTTTATTGTAGCACTTTTCTCTTCAACAAGTGAAAATAATGCTTTTAAATACAGTCTATGTACACCTCCCACACTATTAAAATTATTTTCATTCATAAACGAAACGATTGCATATTATATTTAGGATGAGCGATTTATGCAGTCTTTGAAATAAAGCAAAAATTAATATAAAGAGGGGTTAACATAATGCTCAATTTTAATGGTTAATTGCATGAGCTAAGAAAAATAAAGATACTTTTTAGTGTCATGGAATTTACCGTTGGTTTTTTGCGTTTATAGAAATTTAAAAAAGCTTGTGGTTTTTAAAATATAAGGCGTCAAAAATTCAAATTTTACAAATTTTAAGATGCGATAAGTTGAGAAGGGGTGGAGACGGGAGAAAATGTTCTTCTAACGAAATAAAATATTTATGAATATCTAAGAGCTGCTAAAATTTCAGATCTTTGTAAGGTACGATGTAGAAGAAAAATGGTATCAAAAATTTGCATGTTCGTATAAAATTTCAGCTTTCTATCTTCAAAGGTGTAGAAGTTCTGTAAACATGTCCATAATAATTTGTTGATTCGTGTCTATAATAGGATAATATTCTTTTCCATAATATTCTTCTCCATAAGTTTATATTATAGCTTGTTTACGGACTGAATTAGGTACACTAAAAAGATCAAAATAGAAACAAACTGAATAAAAAATTAAAAATTTTATCTAAAAATTTGTTTAAACCGATCGAAACCAATGATGCAATAAAGGAAAATCAAAGTAAGATGTGTTTTAGTAAGAGGTGTGAAAAATTGGTCGAAAATACAGCTGTTTACCTTATACAATAAACTTAGAAGCAGTTTTTCTAGTCCAGATTCTTAGATTTGTTTAATTTGAGTTGTTCCAACATTTTTTCTACAAAAATACATAATTCAAACTCCTTGTACAATACATGTCTTCTTTTTGGTATTAAAAATGTTTTGAAAATTGATTCCCGATGCAAATCTCTTAATATTGTTGTTATTGTTGAAAAAAGTTCAGTAAAACATTCCGAAAATTTTCATTCTTCTAGTTGTTGTTTGCAGCTTTATGGTAAGAACTTATTCCATTAATTTTTTCTTAAATTCCTTCACATTAATTAGTGTAATTTTAGCTATTTTGTTATTAATTTTAAAATTTTGATTCAATTCTGATTATTTTTATAATATGTACAATATTTTTGATTGAAATTATAATTTTGACTTATGATGTTCATTCTCATTTTGAATTGAAAAGCAATTTTTAATTTTCATGAAAAAAAAAAAATATCCTCATTAATATTTAAAAATAAAAATTTTCTTGAATATATTTATACTAAAATTGCGCGATTAAATTATAGATTTTGTTTATATTCAAGTCGGGTAGGGTTTAGTTTGGGGTGTGTAATGGGAATCAATATTAGGTTTAGTTTATGTGTTAGGTTAGATTAAGTTGTTGAAACGTTTTCCATGTATATTCCCTTGAAACCGCAATATTATTCCCAAGGCTAGGAACAGTGTCTTGTCCACCCTATGTCCGGATTTAGGTCTTAATCTTTAAGAATTTTAAAATTTTGCCTTTTAATATGAAATATGGGGACCTCAGTTCAAATCCAAATTTTACATTTTGAAAAAAAAATTTTTTTTTTGTATGCAATAATTTTTTTTTTTTTAATGAAATTTAATGAAATTTGGGTTTGCTATTTAAAGTTTCGGTTGTATTGTAGTGAATGAGTTCGAACCCAAATTTTGCCTACATTGTATTTAAACATAAAAATAAGAAAATAGGTGAAATATTTTTATTAAATCAAAATTATATTAACACTATTAACAGAAAAAAGCAAGAATTAGTTTTTGCCTCTCTCTAGGGGCCCAGAAAAGCAAGAAATTACAGTACAAAGTTGTACTGTAATTTTCATCTTTAGTATAAATTAAATAAACAAAATTAAATGAAAAAATCATTACAATTTTAATGATCATAATGATTTTAAAGTTTTTAAAATATAAATTTGTCAGAAATACCCTACATATTATGCATTTACGCTTATTAATGTAAAGTTTTAAGGTTTCATTGAGAAATTTTATAAAACTAGTTTGTTTTTACATTTTGCAACATTATGAAGTTTGGAATTTATTTGAGATAATGAAATGATGAATGAATACGTTTCAAAATTATCAATTTTATTCTTGATATTTGAATATTTTCATCGTTTGTTCCAATTATATTTAGGTAAACGGCAATAACTCGGTCCCATGCATATAATTTTCTTCTAAAAAAATTTACATTAAGTTACAAATCAAAATTAAATAGGTTTTTAAATTATTTTTTTACAATTAAGTTGATTTTCGAGTCCACAGCGCTTCCGATATAATTTTGAATTTATTATTTAGTTTTTGTGGAGCATGAATAGTTCAATTTTTTCAGAGAATGTTGTAATTTCACCTAAAATTTAAGAAAAAATATATTTTTTATTATTGTGGTTCTATGGTTTTTCTTCAGAGTTAGAAAAATGATTAAAAACATTTAAGACCGCTTTAGGTACATTCACTTAATACTCATTTTCTTGTTAGAGAAACTAAGTAACTAGCAACTATATAGAAACTATATAGAGAGAAACTAAGTATGTTAGCAAATTATTAGAAAATGCAATTTTAAAATATATACAATAATAAAGTTGGGCCAAACCAATGGTTTTTATTGTAGCACTTTTCTCTTCAACAAGTGAAAATAATGCTTTTAAATACAGTCTATGTACACCTCCCACACTATTAAAATTATTTTCATTCATAAACGAAACGATTGCATATTATATTTAGGATGAGCGATTTATGCAGTCTTTGAAATAAAGCAAAAATTAATATAAAGAGGGGTTAACATAATGCTCAATTTTAATGGTTAATTGCATGAGCTAAGAAAAATAAAGATACTTTTTAGTGTCATGGAATTTACCGTTGGTTTTTTGCGTTTATAGAAATTTAAAAAAGCTTGTTGTTTTTAAAATATAAGGCGTCAAAAATTCAAATTTTACAAATTTTAAGATGCGATAAGTTGAGAAGGGGTGGAGACGGGAGAAAATGTTCTTCTAACGAAATAAAATATTTATGAATATCTAAGAGCTGCTAAAATTTCAGATCTTTGTAAGGTACGATGTAGAAGAAAAATGGTATCAAAAATTTGCATGTTCGTATAAAATTTCAGCTTTCTATCTTCAAAGGTGTAGAAGTTCTGTAAACATGTCCATAATAATTTGTTGATTCGTGTCTATAATAGGATAATATTCTTTTCCATAATATTCTTCTCCATAAGTTTATATTATAGCTTGTTTACGGACTGAATTAGGTACACTAAAAAGATCAAAATAGAAACAAACTGAATAAAAAATTAAAAATTTTATCTAAAAATTTGTTTAAACCGATCGAAACCAATGATGTAATAAAGGAAAATCAAAGTAAGATGTGTTTTAGTAAGAGGTGTGAAAAATTGGTCGAAAATACAGCTGTTTACCTTATACAATAAACTTAGAAGCAGTTTTTCTAGTCCAGATTCTTAGATTTGTTTAATTTGAGTTGTTCCAACATTTTTTCTACAAAAATACATATTTCAAACTCCGTGTACAATACATGTCTTCTTTTTGGTATTAAAAATGTTTTGAAAATTGATTCCCGATGCAAATCTCTTAATATTGTTGTTATTGTTGAAAAAAGTTCAGTAAAACATTCCGAAAATTTTCATTCTTCTAGTTGTTATTTGCAGCTTTATGGTAAGAACTTATTCCATTAATTTTTTCTTAAATTCCTTCACATTAATTAGTGTAATTTTAGCTATTTTGTTATTAATTTTAAAATTTTGATTCAATTCTGATTATTTTTATAATATGTACAATATTTTTGATTGAAATTATAATTTTGACTTATGATGTTCATTCTGATTTTGAATTGAAAAGCAATTTTTAATTTTCATGAAAAAAAAAAAAATATCCTCATTAATATTTAAAAATAAAAATTTTCTTGAATATATTTATACTAAAATTGCGCGATTAAATTATAGATTTTGTTTATATTCAAGTCGGGTAGGGTTTAGTTTGGGGTGTGTAATGGGAATCAATATTAGGTTTAGTTTATGTGTTAGGTTAGATTAAGTTGTTGAAACGTTTTCCATGTATATTCCCTTGAAACCGCAATATTATTCCCAAGGCTAGGAACAGTGTCTTGTCCACCCTATGTCCGGATTTAGGTCTTAATCTTTAAGAATTTTAAAATTTTGCCTTTTAATATGAAATATGGGGACCTCAGTTCAAATCCAAATTTTACATTTTGAAAAAAAAATTTTTTTTTTGTATGCAATAATTTTTTTTTTTTTAATGAAATTTAATGAAATTTGGGTTTGCTATTTAAAGTTTCGGTTGTATTGTAGTGAATGAGTTCGAACCCAAATTTTGCCTACATTGTATTTAAACATAAAAATAAGAAAATAGGTGAAATATTTTTATTAAATCAAAATTATATTAACACTACTAACAGAAAAAAGCAAGAATTAGGGTTTTGCCTCTCTCTAGGGGCCCGGAAAAGCAAGAAATTACAGTACAAAGTTGTACTGTAATTTTCATCTTTAGTATAAATTAAATAAACAAAATTAAATGAAAAAATCATTACAATTTTAATGATCATAATGATTTTAAAGTTTTTAGAATATAAATTTGTCAGAAATACCCTACATATTATGCATTTACGCTTATTAATGTAAAGTTTTAAGGTTTCATTGAGAAATTTTATAAAACTAGTTTGTTTTTACATTTTGCAACATTATGAAGTTTGGAATTTATTTGAGACAATGAAATGATGAATGAATATGTTTCAAAATTATCAATTTTATTGTTGATATTTGAATATTTTCATCGTTTGTTCCAATTATATTTAGGTAAACGGCAATAATTCGGTCCCATGCATATAATTTGCTTCTAAAAAAATTTACATTAAGTTACAAATCAAAATTAAATAGCTTTTTAAATTATTTTTTTACAATTAAGTTGATTTTCGAGTCCACAGCGCTTCCGATATAATTTTGAATTTATTATTTAGTTTTTGTGGAGCATGAATAGTTCAATTTTTTCAGAGAATGTTGTAATTTCACCTAAAATTTAAGAAAAAATATATTTTTTATTATTGTGGTTCTATGGTTTTTCTTCAGAGTTAGAAAAATGATTAAAAACATTTAAGACCGCTTTAGGTACATTCACTTAATACTCATTTTCTTGTTAGAGAAACTAAGTAACTAGCAACTATATAGAAACTATATAGAGAGAAACTAAGTATGTTAGCAAATTATTAGAAAATGTAATTTTAAAATATATACAATAATAAAGTTGGGCCAAACCAATGGTTTTTATTGTAGCACTTTTCTCTTCAACAAGTGAAAATAATGCTTTTAAATACAGTCTATGTACACCTCCCACACTATTAAAAATATTTTCATTCATAAACGAAACGATTGCATATTATATTTAGGATGAGCGATTTATGCAGTCTTTGAAATAAAGCAAAAATTAATATAAAGAGGGGTTAACATAATGCTCAATTTTAATGGTTAATTGCATGAGCTAAGAAAAATAAAGATACTTTTTAGTGTCATGGAATTTACCGTTGGTTTTTTGCGTTTATAGAAATTTAAACAAGTAAAAACGTTTCAGTCGGTATAAACCGATTGAATAATACCCTGCACCTTTCGTTATTGTGTAGCAATTACTCGAACCTGTGAAGTCATTCTATAGAAACTTCACGGATATGTCTGACCTATAATTGGACATCCGACTGCCAAGTTTCATGAATCTGACTTTATAATTTTTCCAAATATTTAAAATTAGCTTTTGGAGTTGTATGGCAAGTACCTGAATCTGTCAAACAATTCCATCAAAACTTCACAAATATATCTGATCTACAATCTTACACACAACTGCCAAGTTTCATGGATCTGACTTTATTATTTTTCCAAATATTAAGAATAAGCTTTAAGACTTGTATGGGAGCTACTCGAACCTGTCAAGCAATTCCTCTAAAACTTCAGAAATATCTTTGACCTATAATTGGACACACGACTGCCAAGTTTCATGAATCTGACTTGATTATTCTTCCAAATATTTAAAATTAGCTTCTGGAGTTGTATGGCAGGTACCCGAACCTGTCAAGCAATTCCACTAAAACTTCATAAATATATCTGACCTATAATTGGACACATGACTGCCAAGTTTCATGAATCTGACTTTATTATTTTGCCGAATATAAAAAATTTGCTTTTGGAGTTGTATGGCAGCCACCCGAGCCGGTGCAGCTATACCATTAAAATTTTTAGAGCATATGTAGGATATAATTGGACACATGTATACAAAGTTTTATATTTATAGCTTTATTAGTTTTTGAAATATTTAAAATAAACTCTTTGAGTTGTATGGCAGCTACCCGAACCCGTTGTCCGAATTAGTCCAATAACAATAGGGCTCGTCCTTGGCACAAAAGAAAAAACTTGTGAAAGTTTGGTGTCGATTGCATTATTCGTTTTTGAGTTATCGTGCGAACGGACGGACGGACGGACGGACGGACGGACAGACGGACATGTCTAAATCGACGCAGAATTTTACGCTGAGCAAGAATATATATATATGTCCATACCGCAGATGACTCCTTCAAGTAGTTACAAACTCCATACCAAAGTTAATATACCCTTCACGAAGTGCAGGGTATAAAAAGCTTGTGGTTTTTAAAATATAAGGCGTCAAAAATTCAAATTTTACAAATTTCAAGATGCGATAAGTTGAGAAGGGGTGGAGACGGGAAAAAATGTTCTTCTAACGAAATAAAATATTTATGAATATCTAAGAGCTGCTAAAATTTCAGACTCCTGTAAGGTACGATGTAGAAGAAAAATGGTATCAAAAATTTGCATGTTCGTATAAAATTTCAGCTTTCTATCTTCAAAGGTGTAGAAGTTCTGTAAACATGTCCATAATAATTTGTTGATTCGTGTCTATAATAGGATAATATTCTTTTCCATAATATTCTTCTCCATAAGTTTATATTATAGCTTGTTTACGGACTGAATTAGGTACACTAAAAAGATCAAAATAGAAACAAACTGAATAAAAAATTAAAAATTTTATCTAAAAATTTGTTTAAACCGATCGAAACCAATGATGTAATAAAGGAAAATCAAAGTAAGATGTGTTTTAGTAAGAGGTGTGAAAAATTGGTCGAAAATACACCTGTTTACCTTATACAATAAACTTAGAAGCAGTTTTTCTAGTCCAGATTCTTAGATTTGTTTAATTTGAGTTGTTCCAACATTTTTTCTACAAAAATACATATTTCAAACTCCTTGTACAATACATGTCTTCTTTTTGGTATTAAAAATGTTTTGAAAATTGATTCCCGATGCAAATCTCTTAATATTGTTGTTATTGTTGAAAAAAGTTCAGTAAAACATTCCGAAAATTTTCATTCTTCTAGTTGTTATTTGCAGCTTTATGGTAAGAACTTATTCCATTAATTTTTTCTTAAATTCCTTCACATTAATTAGTGTAATTTTAGCTGTTTTGTTATTAATTTTAAAATTTTGATTCAATTCTGATTATTTTTATAATATGTACAATATTTTTGATTGAAATTATAATTTTGACTTATGATGTTCATTCTCATTTTGAATTGAAAAGCAATTTTTAATTTTCATGAAAAAAAAAAAATATCCTCATTAATATTTAAAAATAAAAATTTTCTTGAATATATTTATACTAAAATTGCGCGATTAAATTATAGATTTTGTTTATATTCAAGTCGGGTAGGGTTTAGTTTGGGGTGTGTAATGGGAATCAATATTAGGTTTAGTTTATGTGTTAGGTTAGATTAAGTTGTTGAAACGTTTTCCATGTATATTCCCTTGAAACCGCAATATTATTCCCAAGGCTAGGAACAGTGTCTTGTCCACCCTATGTCCGGATTTAGGTCTTAATCTTTAAGAATTTTAAAATTTTGCCTTATAATATGAAATATGGGGACCTCAGTTCAAATCCAAATTTTACATTTTGAAAAAAAAATTTTTTTTTTGTATGCAATAATTTTTTTTTTTTTAATGAAATTTAATGAAATTTGGGTTTGCTATTTAAATTTTCTGTTGTATTGTAGTGAATGAGTTCGAACCCAAATTTTGCCTACATTGTATTTAAACATAAAAATAAGAAAATAGGTGAAATATTTTTATTAAATCAAAATTATATTAACACTATTAACAGAAAAAAGCAAGAATTAGTGTTTTGCCTCTCTCTAGGGGCCCAGAAAAGCAAGAAATTACAGTACAAAGTTGTACTGTAATTTTCATCTTTAGTATAAATTAAATAAACAAAATTAAATGAAAAAATCATTACAATTTTAATGATCATAATGATTTTAAAGTTTTTAAAATATAAATTTGTCAGAAATACCCTACATATTATGCATTTACGCTTATTAATGTAAAGTTTTAAGGTTTCATTGTGAAATTTTATAAAACTAGTTTGTTTTTACATTTTGCAACATTATGAAGTTTGAAATTTATTTGAGACAATGAAATGATGAATGAATATTTTTCAAAATTATCAATTTTATTGTTGATATTTGAATATTTTCATCGTTTGTTCCAATTATATTTAGGTAAACGGCAATAATTCGGTCCCATGCATATAATTTGCTTCTAAAAAAATTTACATTAAGTTACAAATCAAAATTAAATAGGTTTTTAAATTATTTTTTTACAATTAAGTTGATTTTCGAATCCACAGCGCTTCCGATATAATTTTGAATTTATTATTTAGTTTTTGTGGAGCATGAATAGTTCAATTTTTTCAGAGAATGTTGTAATTTCACCTAAAATTTAAAAAAAAATATATTTTTTATTATTGTGGTTCTATGGTTTTTCTTCAGAGTTAGAAAAATGATTAAAAACATTTAAGACCGCTTTAGGTACATTCACTTAATACTCATTTTCTTGTTAGAGAAACTAAGTAACTAGCAACTATATAGAAACTATATAGAGAGAAACTAAGTATGTTAGCAAATTATTAGAAAATGCAATTTTAAAATATATACAATAATAAAGTTGGGCCAAACCAATGGTTTTTATTGTAGCACTTTTCTCTTCAACAAGTGAAAATACTGCTTTTAAATACAGTCTATGTACACCTCCCACACTATTAAAATTATTTTCATTCATAAACGAAACGATTGCATATTATATTTAGGATGAGCGATTTATGCAGTCTTTGAAATAAAGCAAAAATTAATATAAAGAGGGGTTAACATAATGCTCAATTTTAAGGGTTAATTGCATGAGCTAAGAAAAGTAAAGATACTTTTTAGTGTCATGGAATTCACCGTTAGTTTTTTGCGTTTATAGAAATTTAAAAAAGCTTGTGGTTTTTAAAATATAAGGCGTCAAAAATTCAAATTTTACAAATTTCAAGATGCGATAACTTGAGAAGGGGTGGAGATGGGAAAAAATGTTCTTCTAATGAAATAAAATATTTATAAATATCTAAGAGCTGCTAAAATTTCAGACTCCTGTAAGGTACGATGTAGAAGAAAAATGGTATCAAAAATTTGGGAAAAACGGATTTTAGATAAATTTTAACGGCCATTTCAGAAATGTTATGCAGCAATAGAGGAAGCCAGCCACTATTTTTCTGCTTTTACAAAATTTGAAAAATGATTATGGTTTCACGGCAATAAATAGTTAAAAAATGGCATCTTTAGGGTTTTAGGGGGGTATAACTTCTAGGGAGGGAGAAATAGGTAAAAATTTCCTTCTACAGAAATAAGATTCTAGTAAAGATCCATGTTCGTATAAAATTTCAGCTTTCTATCTTCAAAGGTGTAGAAGTTTTGTAAACATGTCCATAATAATTTGTTGATTCGTGTCTATAATAGGATAATATTCTTTTCCATAATATTCTTCTCCATAAGTTTATATTATAGCTTGTTTACGGGCTGAATTAGGTACACTAAAAAGATCAAAATAGAAACAGACTGAATTAAAAATTAAAAATTTTATCTAAAAATTTGTTTAAACCGATCGAAACCAATGTAGTAATAAAGGAAAATCAAAGTAAGGTGTGTTTTAGTCAGAAGTGTGAAAAATTGGTCGAAAATACAGCTGTTTACCTTATACAATAAACTTAGAAGCAGTTTTTCTGGTCCAGATTCTTAGCTTTGTTTAATTTGAGTTGTTCCAACATTTTTTCTATAAAAATACATATTTCAAACTCCGTGTACAATACATGTCTTCTCTTTGGTATTAAAAATGTTTCGAAAATTGATTCCCGATGTAAATCTCTTAATATTGTTGTTATTGTTCAAAAAAGTTCAGTAAAACATTCCGAAAATTTTCATTCTTCTAGTTGTTATTTGCAGCTTTATGGTAAGAACTTATTCCATTAATTTTTTCTTAAATTCCTTCACATTAATTAGTGTAATTTTAGCTATTTTGTTATTAATTTTAAAATTTTGATTCAATTCTGATTATTTTTATAATATGTACAATATTTTTGATTGAAATTATAATTTTGACTTATGATGTTCATTCTGATTTTGAATTGAAAAGCAATTTTTAATTTTCATGAAAAAAAAAAAATATCCTCATTAATATTTAAAAATAAAAATTTTCTTGAATATATTTATACTAAAATTGCGCGATTAAATTATAGATTTTGTTTATATTCAAGTCGGGTAGGGTTTAGTTTGGGGTGTGTAATGGGAATCAATATTAGGTTTAGTTTATGTGTTAGGTTAGATTAAGTTGTTGAAACGTTTTCCATGTATATTCCCTTGAAACCGCAATATTATTCCCAAGGCTAGGAACAGTGTCTTGTCCACCCTATGTCCGGATTTAGGTCTTAATCTTTAAGAATTTTAAAATTTTGCCTTATAATATGAAATATGGGGACCTCAGTTCAAATCCAAATTTTACATTTTGAAAAAAAATTTTTTTTTTGTATGCAATAATTTTTTTTTTTTTTAATGAAATTTAATGAAATTTGGGTTTGCTATTTAAAGTTTCGGTTGTATTGTAGTGAATGAGTTCGAACCCAAATTTTGCCTACATTGTATTTAAACATAAAAATAAGAAAATAGGTGAAATATTTTTATTAAATCAAAATTATATTAACACTATTAACAGAAAAAAGCAAGAATTAGTGTTTTGCCTCTCTCTAGGGGCGCAGAAAAGCAAGAAATTACAGTACAAAGTTGTACTGTAATTTTCATCTTTAGTATAAATTAAATAAACAAAATTAAATGAAAAAATCATTACAATTTTAATGATCATAATGATTTTAAAGTTTTTAAAATATAAATTTGTCAGAAATACCCTACATATTATGCATTTACGCTTATTAATGTAAAGTTTTAAGGTTTCATTGTGAAATTTTATAAAACTAGTTTGTTTTTACATTTTGCAACATTATGAAGTTTGGAATTTATTTGAGACAATGAAATGATGAATGAATATTTTTCAAAATTATCAATTTTATTGTTGATATGTGAATATTTTCATCGTTTGTTCCAATTATATTTAGGTAAACGGCAATAATTCGGTCCCATGCATATAATTTGCTTCTAAAAAAATTTACATTAAGTTACAAATCAAAATTAAATAGGTTTTTAAATTATTTTTTTACAATTAAGTTGATTTTCGAGTCCACAGCGCTTCCGATATAATTTTGAATTTATTATTTAGTTTTTGTGGAGCATGAATAGTTCAATTTTTTCAGAGATGTTGTAATTTCACCTAAAATTTAAAAAAAAATATATTTTTTATTATTGTGGTTCTATGGTTTTTCTTCAGAGTTAGAAAAATGATTAAAAACATTTAAGACCGCTTTAGGTACATTCACTTAATACTCATTTTCTTGTTAGAGAAACTAAGTAACTAGCAACTATATAGAAACTATATAGAGAGAAACTAAGTATGTTAGCAAATTATTAGAAAATGCAATTTTAAAATATATACAATAATAAAGTTGGGCCAAACCAATGGTTTTTATTGTAGCACTTTTCTCTTCAACAAGTGAAAATAATGCTTTTAAATACAGTCTATGTACACCTCCCACACTATTAAAATTATTTTCATTCATAAACGAAACGATTGCATATTATATTTAGGATGAGCGATTTATGCAGTCTTTGAAATAAAGCAAAAATTAATATAAAGAGGGGTTAACATAATGCTCAATTTTAAGGGTTAATTGCATGAGCTAAGAAAAATAAAGATACTTTTTAGTGTCATGGAATTCACCGTTAGTTTTTTGCGTTTATAGAAATTTAAAAAAGCTTGTGGTTTTTAAAATATAAGGCGTCCAAAATTCAAATTTTACAAATTTCAAGATGCGATAACTTGGGAAGGGGTGGAGATGGGAAAAAATGTTCTTCTAACGAAATAAAATATTTATAAATATCTAAGAGCTGCTAAAATTTCAGACTCCTGTAAGGTACGATGTAGAAGAAAAATGGTATCAAAAATTTGGGAAAAACGGATTTTAGATAAATTTTAACGGCCATTTCAGAAATGTTATGCAGCAATAGAGGAAGCCAGCCACTATTTTTCTGCTTTTACAAATTTGAAAAATGATTATGGTTTCACGGCAATAAATAGTTAAAAAATGGCATCTTTAGGGTTTTAGGGGGGTATAACTTCTAGGGAGGGAGAAATAGGTAAAAATTTCCTTCTACAGAAATAAGATTCTAGTAAAGATCCATGTTCGTATAAAATTTCAGCTTTCTATCTTCAAAGGTGTAGAAGTTTTGTAAACATGTCCATAATAATTTGTTGATTCGTGTCTATAATAGGATAATATTCTTTTCCATAATATTCTTCTCCATAAGTTTATATTATAGCTTGTTTACGGGCTGAATTAGGTACACTAAAAAGATCAAAATAGAAACAGACTGAATTAAAAATTAAAAATTTTATCTAAAAATTTGTTTAAACCGATCGAAACCAATGTAGTAATAAAGGAAAATCAAAGTAAGGTGTGTTTTAGTCAGAAGTGTGAAAAATTGGTCGAAAATACAGCTGTTTACCTTATACAATAAACTTAGAAGCAGTTTTTCTGGTCCAGATTCTTAGCTTTGTTTAATTTGAGTTGTTCCAACATTTTTTCTATAAAAATACATATTTCAAACTCCGTGTACAATACATGTCTTCTCTTTGGTATTAAAAATGTTTCGAAAATTGATTCCCGATGTAAATCTCTTAATATTGTTGTTATTGTTGAAAAAAGTTCAGTAAAACATTCCGAAAATTTTCATTCTTCTAGTTGTTATTTGCAGCTTTATGGTAAGAACTTATTCCATTAATTTTTTCTTAAATTCCTTCACATTAATTAGTGTAATTTTAGCTATTTTGTTATTAATTTTAAAATTTTGATTCAATTCTGATTATTTTTATAATATGTACAATATTTTTGATTGAAATTATAATTTTGACTTATGATGTTCATTCTGATTTTGAATTGAAAAGCAATTTTTAATTTTCATGAAAAAAAAAAAAATATCCTCATTAATATTTAAAAATAAAAATTTTCTTGAATATATTTATACTAAAATTGCGCGATTAAATTATAGATTTTGTTTATATTCAAGTCGGGTAGGGTTTAGTTTGGGGTGTGTAATGGGAATCAATATTAGGTTTAGTTTATGTGTTAGGTTAGATTAAGTTGTTGAAACGTTTTCCATGTATATTCCCTTGAAACCGCAATATTATTCCCAAGGCTAGGAACAGTGTCTTGTCCACCCTATGTCCGGATTTAGGTCTTAATCTTTAAGAATTTTAAAATTTTGCCTTATAATATGAAATATGGGGACCTCAGTTCAAATCCAAATTTTACATTTTGAAAAAAAAATTTTTTTTTTGTATGCAATAATTTTTTTTTTTTTTAATGAAATTTAATGAAATTTGGGTTTGCTATTTAAAGTTTCGGTTGTATTGTAGTGAATGAGTTCGAACCCAAATTTTGCCTACATTGTATTTAAACATAAAAATAAGAAAATAGGTGAAATATTTTTATTAAATCAAAATTATATTAACACTATTAACAGAAAAAAGCAAGAATTAGTGTTTTGCCTCTCTCTAGGGGCGCAGAAAAGCAAGAAATTACAGTACAAAGTTGTACTGTAATTTTCATCTTTAGTATAAATTAAATAAACAAAATTAAATGAAAAAATCATTACAATTTTAATGATCATAATGATTTTAAAGTTTTTAAAATATAAATTTGTCAGAAATACCCTACATATTATGCATTTACGCTTATTAATGTAAAGTTTTAAGGTTTCATTGTGAAATTTTATAAAACTAGTTTGTTTTTACATTTTGCAACATTATGAAGTTTGGAATTTATTTGAGACAATGAAATGATGAATGAATATTTTTCAAAATTATCAATTTTATTGTTGATATGTGAATATTTTCATCGTTTGTTCCAATTATATTTAGGTAAACGGCAATAATTCGGTCCCATGCATATAATTTGCTTCTAAAAAAATTTACATTAAGTTACAAATCAAAATTAAATAGGTTTTTAAATTATTTTTTTACAATTAAGTTGATTTTCGAGTCCACAGCGCTTCCGATATAATTTTGAATTTATTATTTAGTTTTTGTGGAGCATGAATAGTTCAATTTTTTCAGAGATGTTGTAATTTCACCTAAAATTTAAAAAAAAATATATTTTTTATTATTGTGGTTCTATGGTTTTTCTTCAGAGTTAGAAAAATGATTAAAAACATTTAAGACCGCTTTAGGTACATTCACTTAATACTCATTTTCTTGTTAGAGAAACTAAGTAACTAGCAACTATATAGAAACTATATAGAGAGAAACTAAGTATGTTAGCAAATTATTAGAAAATGCAATTTTAAAATATATACAATAATAAAGTTGGGCCAAACCAATGGTTTTTATTGTAGCACTTTTCTCTTCAACAAGTGAAAATACTGCTTTTAAATACAGTCTATGTACACCTCCCACACTATTAAAATTATTTTCATTCATAAACGAAACGATTGCATATTATATTTAGGATGAGCGATTTATGCAGTCTTTGAAATAAAGCAAAAATTAATATAAAGAGGGGTTAACATAATGCTCAATTTTAAGGGTTAATTGCATGAGCTAAGAAAAGTAAAGATACTTTTTAGTGTCATGGAATTCACCGTTAGTTTTTTGCGTTTATAGAAATTTAAAAAAGCTTGTGGTTTTTAAAATATAAGGCGTCAAAAATTCAAATTTTACAAATTTCAAGATGCGATAACTTGAGAAGGGGTGGAGATGGGAAAAAATGTTCTTCTAATGAAATAAAATATTTATAAATATCTAAGAGCTGCTAAAATTTCAGATTCCTGTAAGGTACGATGTAGAAGAAAAATGGTATCAAAAATTTGGGAAAAACGGATTTTAGATAAATTTTAACGGCCATTTCAGAAATGTTATGCAGCAATAGAGGAAGCCAGCCACTATTTTTCTGCTTTTACAAAATTTGAAAAATGATTATGGTTTCACGGCAATAAATAGTTAAAAAATGGCATCTTTAGGGTTTTAGGGGGGTATAACTTCTAGGGAGGGAGAAATAGGTAAAAATTTCCTTCTACAGAAATAAGATTCTAGTAAAGATCCATGTTCGTATAAAATTTCAGCTTTCTATCTTCAAAGGTGTAGAAGTTTTGTAAACATGTCCATAATAATTTGTTGATTCGTGTCTATAATAGGATAATATTCTTTTCCATAATATTCTTCTCCATAAGTTTATATTATAGCTTGTTTACGGGCTGAATTAGGTACACTAAAAAGATCAAAATAGAAACAGACTGAATTAAAAATTAAAAATTTTATCTAAAAATTTGTTTAAACCGATCGAAACCAATGTAGTAATAAAGGAAAATCAAAGTAAGGTGTGTTTTAGTCAGAAGTGTGAAAAATTGGTCGAAAATACAGCTGTTTACCTTATACAATAAACTTAGAAGCAGTTTTTCTGGTCCAGATTCTTAGCTTTGTTTAATTTGAGTTGTTCCAACATTTTTTCTATAAAAATACATATTTCAAACTCCGTGTACAATACATGTCTTCTCTTTGGTATTAAAAATGTTTCGAAAATTGATTCCCGATGTAAATCTCTTAATATTGTTGTTATTGTTCAAAAAAGTTCAGTAAAACATTCCGAAAATTTTCATTCTTCTAGTTGTTATTTGCAGCTTTATGGTAAGAACTTATTCCATTAATTTTTTCTTAAATTCCTTCACATTAATTAGTGTAATTTTAGCTATTTTGTTATTAATTTTAAAATTTTGATTCAATTCTGATTATTTTTATAATATGTACAATATTTTTGATTGAAATTATAATTTTGACTTATGATGTTCATTCTGATTTTGAATTGAAAAGCAATTTTTAATTTTCATGAAAAAAAAAAAATATCCTCATTAATATTTAAAAATAAAAATTTTCTTGAATATATTTATACTAAAATTGCGCGATTAAATTATAGATTTTGTTTATATTCAAGTCGGGTAGGGTTTAGTTTGGGGTGTGTAATGGGAATCAATATTAGGTTTAGTTTATGTGTTAGGTTAGATTAAGTTGTTGAAACGTTTTCCATGTATATTCCCTTGAAACCGCAATATTATTCCCAAGGCTAGGAACAGTGTCTTGTCCACCCTATGTCCGGATTTAGGTCTTAATCTTTAAGAATTTTAAAATTTTGCCTTATAATATGAAATATGGGGACCTCAGTTCAAATCCAAATTTTACATTTTGAAAAAAAATTTTTTTTTTGTATGCAATAATTTTTTTTTTTTTTAATGAAATTTAATGAAATTTGGGTTTGCTATTTAAAGTTTCGGTTGTATTGTAGTGAATGAGTTCGAACCCAAATTTTGCCTACATTGTATTTAAACATAAAAATAAGAAAATAGGTGAAATATTTTTATTAAATCAAAATTATATTAACACTATTAACAGAAAAAAGCAAGAATTAGTGTTTTGCCTCTCTCTAGGGGCGCAGAAAAGCAAGAAATTACAGTACAAAGTTGTACTGTAATTTTCATCTTTAGTATAAATTAAATAAACAAAATTAAATGAAAAAATCATTACAATTTTAATGATCATAATGATTTTAAAGTTTTTAAAATATAAATTTGTCAGAAATACCCTACATATTATGCATTTACGCTTATTAATGTAAAGTTTTAAGGTTTCATTGTGAAATTTTATAAAACTAGTTTGTTTTTACATTTTGCAACATTATGAAGTTTGGAATTTATTTGAGACAATGAAATGATGAATGAATATTTTTCAAAATTATCAATTTTATTGTTGATATGTGAATATTTTCATCGTTTGTTCCAATTATATTTAGGTAAACGGCAATAATTCGGTCCCATGCATATAATTTGCTTCTAAAAAAATTTACATTAAGTTACAAATCAAAATTAAATAGGTTTTTAAATTATTTTTTTACAATTAAGTTGATTTTCGAGTCCACAGCGCTTCCGATATAATTTTGAATTTATTATTTAGTTTTTGTGGAGCATGAATAGTTCAATTTTTTCAGAGATGTTGTAATTTCACCTAAAATTTAAAAAAAAATATATTTTTTATTATTGTGGTTCTATGGTTTTTCTTCAGAGTTAGAAAAATGATTAAAAACATTTAAGACCGCTTTAGGTACATTCACTTAATACTCATTTTCTTGTTAGAGAAACTAAGTAACTAGCAACTATATAGAAACTATATAGAGAGAAACTAAGTATGTTAGCAAATTATTAGAAAATGCAATTTTAAAATATATACAATAATAAAGTTGGGCCAAACCAATGGTTTTTATTGTAGCACTTTTCTCTTCAACAAGTGAAAATAATGCTTTTAAATACAGTCTATGTACACCTCCCACACTATTAAAATTATTTTCATTCATAAACGAAACGATTGCATATTATATTTAGGATGAGCGATTTATGCAGTCTTTGAAATAAAGCAAAAATTAATATAAAGAGGGGTTAACATAATGCTCAATTTTAAGGGTTAATTGCATGAGCTAAGAAAAATAAAGATACTTTTTAGTGTCATGGAATTCACCGTTAGTTTTTTGCGTTTATAGAAATTTAAAAAAGCTTGTGGTTTTTAAAATATAAGGCGTCCAAAATTCAAATTTTACAAATTTCAAGATGCGATAACTTGGGAAGGGGTGGAGATGGGAAAAAATGTTCTTCTAACGAAATAAAATATTTATAAATATCTAAGAGCTGCTAAAATTTCAGACTCCTGTAAGGTACGATGTAGAAGAAAAATGGTATCAAAAATTTGGGAAAAACGGATTTTAGATAAATTTTAACGGCCATTTCAGAAATGTTATGCAGCAATAGAGGAAGCCAGCCACTATTTTTCTGCTTTTACAAATTTGAAAAATGATTATGGTTTCACGGCAATAAATAGTTAAAAAATGGCATCTTTAGGGTTTTAGGGGGGTATAACTTCTAGGGAGGGAGAAATAGGTAAAAATTTCCTTCTACAGAAATAAGATTCTAGTAAAGATCCATGTTCGTATAAAATTTCAGCTTTCTATCTTCAAAGGTGTAGAAGTTTTGTAAACATGTCCATAATAATTTGTTGATTCGTGTCTATAATAGGATAATATTCTTTTCCATAATATTCTTCTCCATAAGTTTATATTATAGCTTGTTTACGGGCTGAATTAGGTACACTAAAAAGATCAAAATAGAAACAGACTGAATTAAAAATTAAAAATTTTATCTAAAAATTTGTTTAAACCGATCGAAACCAATGTAGTAATAAAGGAAAATCAAAGTAAGGTGTGTTTTAGTCAGAAGTGTGAAAAATTGGTCGAAAATACAGCTGTTTACCTTATACAATAAACTTAGAAGCAGTTTTTCTGGTCCAGATTCTTAGCTTTGTTTAATTTGAGTTGTTCCAACATTTTTTCTATAAAAATACATATTTCAAACTCCGTGTACAATACATGTCTTCTCTTTGGTATTAAAAATGTTTCGAAAATTGATTCCCGATGTAAATCTCTTAATATTGTTGTTATTGTTGAAAAAAGTTCAGTAAAACATTCCGAAAATTTTCATTCTTCTAGTTGTTATTTGCAGCTTTATGGTAAGAACTTATTCCATTAATTTTTTCTTAAATTCCTTCACATTAATTAGTGTAATTTTAGCTATTTTGTTATTAATTTTAAAATTTTGATTCAATTCTGATTATTTTTATAATATGTACAATATTTTTGATTGAAATTATAATTTTGACTTATGATGTTCATTCTGATTTTGAATTGAAAAGCAATTTTTAATTTTCATGAAAAAAAAAAAAATATCCTCATTAATATTTAAAAATAAAAATTTTCTTGAATATATTTATACTAAAATTGCGCGATTAAATTATAGATTTTGTTTATATTCAAGTCGGGTAGGGTTTAGTTTGGGGTGTGTAATGGGAATCAATATTAGGTTTAGTTTATGTGTTAGGTTAGATTAAGTTGTTGAAACGTTTTCCATGTATATTCCCTTGAAACCGCAATATTATTCCCAAGGCTAGGAACAGTGTCTTGTCCACCCTATGTCCGGATTTAGGTCTTAATCTTTAAGAATTTTAAAATTTTGCCTTATAATATGAAATATGGGGACCTCAGTTCAAATCCAAATTTTACATTTTGAAAAAAAAATTTTTTTTTTGTATGCAATAATTTTTTTTTTTTTTAATGAAATTTAATGAAATTTGGGTTTGCTATTTAAAGTTTCGGTTGTATTGTAGTGAATGAGTTCGAACCCAAATTTTGCCTACATTGTATTTAAACATAAAAATAAGAAAATAGGTGAAATATTTTTATTAAATCAAAATTATATTAACACTATTAACAGAAAAAAGCAAGAATTAGTGTTTTGCCTCTCTCTAGGGGCCCAGAAAAGCAAGAAATTACAGTACAAAGTTGTACTGTAATTTTCATCTTTAGTATAAATTAAATAAACAAAATTAAATGAAAAAATCATTACAATTTTAATGATCATAATGATTTTAAAGTTTTTAAAATATAAATTTGTCAGAAATACCCTACATATTATGCATTTACGCTTATTAATGTAAAGTTTTAAGGTTTCATTGTGAAATTTTATAAAACTAGTTTGTTTTTACATTTTGCAACATTATGAAGTTTGGAATTTATTTGAGACAATGAAATGATGAATGAATACGTTTCAAAATTATCAATTTTATTGTTGATATTTGAATATTTTCATCGTTTGTTCCAATTATATTTAGGTAAACGGCAATAATTCGGTCCCATGCATATAATTTGCTTCTAAAAAAATTTACATTAAGTTACAAATCAAAATTAAATAGGTTTTTAAATTATTTTTTTACAATTAAGTTGATTTTCGAGTCCACAGCGCTTCCGATATAATTTTGAATTTATTATTTAGTTTTTGTGGAGCATGAATAGTTCAATTTTTTCAGAGAATGTTGTAAATTCACCTAAAATTTAAAAAAAAATATATTTTTTATTATTGTGGTTCTATGGTTTTTCTTCAGAGTTAGAAAAATGATTAAAAACATTTAAGACCGCTTTAGGTACATTCACTTAATACTCATTTTCTTGTTAGAGAAACTAAGTAACTAGCAACTATATAGAAACTATATAGAGAGAAACTAAGTATGTTAGCAAATTATTAGAAAATGCAATTTTAAAATATATACAATAATAAAGTTGGGCCAAACCAATGGTTTTTATTGTAGCACTTTTCTCTTCAACAAGTGAAAATACTGCTTTTAAATACAGTCTATGTACACCTCCCACACTATTAAAATTATTTTCATTCATAAACGAAACGATTGCATATTATATTTAGGATGAGCGATTTATGCAGTCTTTGAAATAAAGCAAAAATTAATATAAAGAGGGGTTAACATAATGCTCAATTTTAAGGGTTAATTGCATGAGCTAAGAAAAATAAAGATACTTTTTAGTGTCATGGAATTCACCGTTAGTTTTTTGCGTTTATAGAAATTTAAAAAAGCTTGTGGTTTTTAAAATATAAGGCGTCAAAAATTCAAATTTTACAAATTTCAAGATGCGATAACTTGAGAAGGGGTGGAGATGGGAAAAAATGTTCTTCTAACGAAATAAAATATTTATAAATATCTAAGAGCTGCTAAAATTTCAGACTCCTGTAAGGTACGATGTAGAAGAAAAATGGTATCAAAAATTTGGGAAAAACGGATTTTAGATAAATTTTAACGGCCATTTCAGAAATGTTATGCAGCAATAGAGGAAGCCAGCCACTATTTTTCTGCTTTTACAAAATTTGAAAAATGATTATGGTTTCACGGCAATAAATAGTTAAAAAATGGCATCTTTAGGGTTTTAGGGGGGTATAACTTCTAGGGAGGGAGAAATAGGTAAAAATTTCCTTCTACAGAAATAAGACTCTAGTAAAGATCCATGTTCATATAAAATTTCAGCTTTCTATCTTCAAAGGTGTAGAAGTTTTGTAAACATGTCCATAATAATTTGTTGATTCGTGTCTATAATAGGATAATATTCTTTTCCATAATATTCTTCTCCATAAGTTTATATTATAGCTTGTTTACGGGCTGAATTAGGTACACTAAAAAGATCAAAATAGAAACAGACTGAATTAAAAATTAAAAATTTTATCTAAAAATTTGTTTAAACCGATCGAAACCAATGTAGTAATAAAGGAAAATCAAAGTAAGGTGTGTTTTAGTCAGAAGTGTGAAAAATTGGTCGAAAATACAGCTGTTTACCTTATACAATAAACTTAGAAGCAGTTTTTCTGGTCCAGATTCTTAGCTTTGTTTAATTTGAGTTGTTCCAACATTTTTTCTATAAAAATACATATTTCAAACTCCGTGTACAATACATGTCTTCTCTTTGGTATTAAAAATGTTTCGAAAATTGATTCCCGATGTAAATCTCTTAATATTGTTGTTATTGTTCAAAAAAGTTCAGTAAAACATTCCGAAAATTTTCATTCTTCTAGTTGTTATTTGCAGCTTTATGGTAAGAACTTATTCCATTAATTTTTTCTTAAATTCCTTCACATTAATTAGTGTAATTTTAGCTATTTTGTTATTAATTTTAAAATTTTGATTCAATTCTGATTATTTTTATAATATGTACAATATTTTTGATTGAAATTATAATTTTGACTTATGATGTTCATTCTGATTTTGAATTGAAAAGCAATTTTTAATTTTCATGAAAAAAAAAAAATATCCTCATTAATATTTAAAAATAAAAATTTTCTTGAATATATTTATACTAAAATTGCGCGATTAAATTATAGATTTTGTTTATATTCAAGTCGGGTAGGGTTTAGTTTGGGGTGTGTAATGGGAATCAATATTAGGTTTAGTTTATGTGTTAGGTTAGATTAAGTTGTTGAAACGTTTTCCATGTATATTCCCTTGAAACCGCAATATTATTCCCAAGGCTAGGAACAGTGTCTTGTCCACCCTATGTCCGGATTTAGGTCTTAATCTTTAAGAATTTTAAAATTTTGCCTTATAATATGAAATATGGGGACCTCAGTTCAAATCCAAATTTTACATTTTGAAAAAAAAATTTTTTTTTTGTATGCAATAATTTTTTTTTTTTTAATGAAATTTAATGAAATTTGGGTTTGCTATTTAAAGTTTCGGTTGTATTGTAGTGAATGAGTTCGAACACAAATTTTGCCTACATTGTATTTAAACATAAAAATAAGAAAATAGGTGAAATATTTTTATTAAATCAAAATTATATTAACACTATTAACAGAAAAAAGCAAGAATTAGTGTTTTGCCTCTCTCTAGGGGCCCAGAAAAGCAAGAAATTACAGTACAAAGTTGTACTGTAATTTTCATCTTTAGTATAAATTAAATAAACAAAATTAAATGAAAAAATCATTACAATTTTAATGATCATAATGATTTTAAAGTTTTTAAAATATAAATTTGTCAGAAATACCCTACATATTATGCATTTACGCTTATTAATGTAAAGTTTTAAGGTTTCATTGTGAAATTTTATAAAACTAGTTTGTTTTTACATTTTGCAACATTATGAAGTTTGGAATTTATTTGAGACAATGAAATGATGAATGAATACGTTTCAAAATTATCAATTTTATTGTTGATATTTGAATATTTTCATCGTTTGTTCCAATTATATTTAGGTAAACGGCAATAATTCGGTCCCATGCATATAATTTGCTTCTAAAAAAATTTACATTAAGTTA